>NC_048577.1:69623746-69648746 GCF_013265735.2 Oncorhynchus mykiss
AATGAATGTCATGTTTCTAATATATCTGTATTGGAATGAATGTCATGTTTCTAATATATCTGTATTGGAATGGATGTCATGTTTCTAATATATCTGTATTGGAATGAATGTCATGTTTCTAATATATCTGTATTGGAATGAATGTAATGTTTCTAATATATCTGTATTGGAATGAATGTAATGTTTCTAATATATCTGTAGTGGAATGAATGTCATGTTTCTAATATATCAAACAATCAATCTGCCTCATCCACTTCCATTGTTGCTAAACATTCCACAACTTAATGGACAATTAGTTCATTGGATCAGGCCGTATGAGGGCTTAGTATAGTGGAGGAGGTTGGATGAGGATCGTGGCTGGAGGGGGGCGGTAGTGGTGGGGGTCATAAGTGGGTGGTTTCAGCAGGCATCTTAGCATAATGCCTCAGAGACAAAACAAACTGCAGGGGTTCTGACCTGTCACCAAGGACGTACACACCAGCTGCCTGGCCAGATCAAAACCCCACTTCCTGTCCGCTCATTCACCTTGGTCTATATGTGCTGTATCCCTGCTCTAGCTATGGGTTCTGGTCAAAACAGTCATGCACTATATCGTGAATAGGGTGTTATGTCAGGCAGTGTCACCTTTGTGGGATTAGGCTATAAAACATGGATTAAAGGAGAAGTTGTTTTTTACGACCAAATCTCTATTTTTGATGTCAATAGAATGTTATTAAAAGGGTCCAGACACCTGAAGAAAGGCTCCAAGAACACCCAAATACGAAATAAAGATCTCAGTATAGTGATGCAGGTCTTTAAATGTTGTACACATGAAATTGTGTCATTCCAAACTTTATCCTCAATCTTATAATCCATTTTGCGCGACTCGAGCCGTTTCCCCTAACTAGTTTCCCCCGTTTCCCCTAACTAGTTTCCCCCGTTCCCCCGTTTCCCATAACTAGTTTCCCCCGTTTCCCCTAACTAGTTTCCCCCGTTTCCCCTAACTAGTTTCCCCCGTTTCCCCTAACTAGTTTCCCCCCGTTCCCCCTAACTAGTTTCCCCTCGTTCCCCCTAACTAGTTTCCCCCGTTCCCCCTAACTAGTTTCCCCCGTTTCCCCCGTTTCCCCTAACTAGTTTCCCCCGTTTCCCCTAACTAGTTTCCCCCGTTTCCCCCGTTTCCCCTAACTAGTTTCCCCCGTTTCCCCTAACTAGTTTCCCCCGTTTCCCCTAACTAGTTTCCCCCGTTTCCCCTAACTAGTTTCCCCCGTTTCCCCTAACTAGTTTCCCCCGTTTCCCCTAACTAGTTTCCCCCGTTTCCCCTAACTAGTTTCCCCCGTTTCCCCTAACTAGTTTCCCCCGTTTCCCCCGTTTCCCCTAACTAGTTTCCCCCGTTTCCCCCGTTTCCCCTAACTAGTTTCCCCCGTTTCCCCTAACTAGTTTCCCCCGTCTCCCCCGTTTCCCCTAACTAGTTTCCCCCTTTTCCCCTAACTAGTTTCCCCCGTTTCCCCTAACTTGTTTCCCCCGTTTCTCCTAACTAGTTTCCCCCGTTCCCCCTAACTAGTTTCCCCCGTTCCCCCTAACTAGTTTTCCCCCGTTTCCCCTAACTAGTTTCCCCCGTTCCCCCTAACTAGTTTCCCCCGTTTCCCCCATTTCCCCTAACTAGTTTCCCCCGTTTCCCCTAACTAGTTTCCCCTGTTTCCCCTAACTAGAATGTTCCATTCTCCGTGTAGCCTGCTGCTACAGGTAACTGCTCAAATAAAGGAAACATCAACATAAAGTGTCTTGGTCACCACGAGCAACCGGAAGAGCTTCAATGCGCCTTGGCATAGACTCTACAAGTGACTGGAGCTTCCTGTGTGGAAGCACCCCATGCTTTCAAAATACTATGTAACCCTCATTTATTCAAGTGTTTCCTTTATTTGGGGAGTTACCTGTAGAACGGACAGAAATGTATCGCTTGAGTCATAACAAAATGGAATATACTTTCTCGTACTCTCTCGCACACCACTCACACCCGCACACACACACCCGCACACACACACTCACAAACACACACACCACTCACACACACACACACTCCATCCATTAGAGCAGTACCTGTGTAGCTCAGGGCTAGTCTGCTCTTTCCAGGCAGACAATATGTTAGCGCTAATTGAGTTTGGAGCGAGAGGAGCATGTTAATTTTCTGAGATCAGGTTTTGGGAGTTGCTCTTCCTTCGCTCCTTTCCTCCTCTCCTTGTCCTCTCTCTCCTCTCTCTCCTCTCTCTCTCTCTCTCTACTTCTTTGATATGCTTAGGTCCTCCCTCTCTCTGTCAGGGTGTTTTCTCTCTCACTATGTAGCTCTGTCATTATGTAGTTCTGTCAGGGTGTAGTTCTGTCATTATGTAGTTCTGTCAGGGTGTAGTTCTGTCAGGGTGTAGTTCTGTCATTATGTAGTTCTGTCAGGGTGTAGTTCTGTCAGGGTGTCAGGGACATTCACGTCCTCTTCCCATGATGAGACATCCCATAATATAAGAGATGAAACAGCTTGTAGAGACCACAGGACTCAGACACATCAAGACGAAGTGACCTCTAAAGAGAGGAAGAGGAGGTCAACTATAACGAGAGGAAGAGGAGGTCAACTCTAAAGTGAGGAAAAGGAGGTCAACTCTAAAGAGAGGAAGAGGAGGTCAACTCTAAAGAGAGGAAGAGGAGGTGAACTCTAAAGAGAGGAAGAGGAGGTGAACTCTAAAGAGAGGAAGAGGAGGTCAACTCTAAAGAGAGGAAGAGGAGGTCAACTCTAAAGAGAGGAAGAGGAGGTCAACTCTAAAGAGAGGAAGAGGAGTTGAACTCTAAAGTGAGGAAGAGGAGGTCAACTCTAAAGAGAGGAAGAGGAGGTGAACTCTAAAGAGAGGAATAGGAGGTGAACTCTAAAGAGAGGAAGAGGAGGTGAACTCAACAGAGAGGAAGAGGAGGTCAACTCTAAAGAGAGGAAGAGGAGGTCAACTCTAAAGAGAGGAAGAGGAGGTCAACTCTAAAGAGAGGAAGAGGAGGTGAACTCTAAAGAGAGGAAGAGGAGGTGAACTCTAAAGAGAGGAAGAGGAGGTGAACTCAACAGAGAGGAAGAGGAGGTGAACTCTAAAGAGAGGAAGAGGAGGTAAACTCTAAAGAGAGGAAGAGGAGGTAAACTCTAAAGAGAGGAAGAGGAGGTCAACTCTAAAGAGAGGAAGAGGAGGTCAACTCTAAATGTACTTTACTTGTGGGTCGTTCTGGTCTACTACAGATGAATGGACACAGAAGGCAGGACCTCTAAGGCTTGGTGGTGCCGACTCCATTTTGTACGACTGTGTGTCTGCATACCAAGTCCAGGACAGTCAGGATATGATTTACAACATGTATCTATCTATACAGCAACCAGGGTGATGTGTTTTGCTGTGTAGGGACAACTGTCTTATTTACCATGCCTATTCACCATGACCACGATATCTTAGTGGGAGGACTTTGAGAATACAGTGTGTGTGTGTGTGTGTGTGTGTGTGTGTGTGTGTGTGTGTGTGTGTGTGTGTGTGTGTGTGTGTGTGTGTGTGTGTTTGTGTGTGTGTGTGTGTGTGTTTGTGTGTATACATGTGTGTGTGATGTGTCTGTAGCCTTGTGCTGTCCCGGGGAGTGAACTGAGGACGATTGTAGTAAACAACTGATCTTCTTGTCATTATCCTGGCAGGACAGAACTCAGCGGTTAAAGCCTCACCACATGTCTCACTTCTCTACTACACATACACACACATACACACATACACACACACACACACACACACACACACACACACACACACACACACACACACACACACACACACACACACACACACACACACACACACACACACACACACACAGACTAGCTCTAAAACACTGGTAACTGTTATCTACAGTCTGTCTGTTTCAGTCTGTCTATGGACATGTACTAAACCCTGTACTAGTTTTCCTGCCACTTGATCTATATAGACAGGTTAACCTACAGTATAGATCCAGAACACATAGATCTGTGACAGGTTAACCTACATTATAGATCCAGTACTCATAGATCTGTGACAGGTTAACCTACAGTATAGATCCAGTACTCATAGATCTGTGACAGGTTAACCTACATTATAGATCCAGTACTCATAGATCTGTGACAGGTTAACCTACATTATAGATCCAGTACTCATAGATCTGTGACAGGTTAACCTACGGTATAGATCCAGTACTCATAGATCTGTGACAGGTTAACCTACAGTATAGATCCAGTACTCATAGATCTGTGACAGGTTAACCTACAGTATAGATCCAGTACTCATAGATCTGTGACAGATTAACCTACATTATAGATCCAGTACTCATAGATCTGTGACAGGTTAACCTACAGTATAGATCCAGTACTCATAGATCTGTGACAGATTAACCTACATTATAGATCCAGTACTCATAGATCTGTGACAGATTAACCTACAGTATAGATCCAGTACTCATAGATCTGTGACAGATTAACCTACATTATAAATCCAGTACTCATGGATCTGTGACAGGTTAACCTACAGTATAGATCCAGTACTCATAGATCTGTGACAGGTTAACCTACAGTATAGATCCAGTACTCATAGATCTGTGACAGGTTAACCTACATTATAGATCCAGTACTCATAGATCTGTGACAGGTTAACCTACAGTATAGATCCAGTACTCATAGATCTGTGACAGATTAACCTACATTATAGATCCAGTACTCATAGATCTGTGACAGGTTAACCTACAGTATAGATCCAGTACTCATAGATCTGTGACAGATTAACCTACATTATAAATCCAGTACTCATGGATCTGTGACAGGTTAACCTACAGTATAGATCCAGTACTCATAGATCTGTGACAGATTAACCTACATTATAGATCCAGTACTCATGGATCTGTGACAGGTTAACCTACAGTATAGATCCAGTACTCATAGATCTGTGACAGGTTAACCTACAGTATAGATCCAGTACTCATAGATCTGTGACAGGTTAACCTACATTATAGATCCAGTACTCATAGATCTGTGACAGATTAACCTACATTATAGATCCAGTACTCATAGATCTGTGACAGGTTAACCTACAGTATAGATCCAGTACTCATAGATCTGTGACAGGTTAACCTACATTATAGATCCAGTACTCATGGATCTGTGACAGGTTAACCTATAGTATAGATCCAGAACACGTAGATCTGTGACAGGTTAACCTACAGTATAGATCCAGTACTCATAGATCTGTGACAGGTTAACCTACAGTATAGATCCAGAACACGTAGATCTGTGACAGGTTAACCTACAGTATAGATCCAGTACTCATAGATCTGTGACAGGTTAACCTACAGTATAGATCCAGTACTCATAGATCTGTGACAGGTTAACCTACAGTATAGATCCAGAACACGTAGATCTGTGACAGGTTAACCTACATTATAGATCCAGTACTCATGGATCTGTGACAGGTTAACCTACAGTATAGATCCAGTACTCATAGACCATGTCTCTGTGATCTACATAGACAAGTTAACCTACAGTATAGATCCAGAACACGTAGATCTGTGACAGGTTAACCTACAGTATAGATTCAGTACTCATAGATCTGTGACAGGTTAACCTACATTATAGATCCAGAACACGTAGATCTGTGACAGGTTAACCTACATTATAGATCCAGTACTCATAGACCATGTCTCTGTGATCTACATAGACCGGTTAACCTACAGTATAGATCCAGTACTCATAGATCTGTGACAGGTTAACCTACAGTATAGATCCAGAACACGTAGATCTGTGACAGGTTAACCTACATTATAGATCCAGTACTCATGGATCTGTGACAGGTTAACCTACAGTATAGATCCAGTACTCATAGACCATGTCTCTGTGATCTACATAGACCGGTTAACCTACAGTATAGATCCAGAACACGTAGATCTGTGACAGGTTAACCTACAGTATAGATCCAGAACACGTAGATCTGTGACAGGTTAACCTACAGTATAGATTCAGTACTCATAGATCTGTGACAGGTTAACCTACAGTATAGATTCAGTACTCATAGACCATGTCTCTGTGATCTACATAGACCGGTTAACCTACAGTATAGATCCAGAACACGTAGATCTGTGACAGGTTAACCTACAGTATAGATTCAGTACTCATAGATCTGTGACAGGTTAACCTACAGTATAGATTCAGTACTCATAGACCATGTCTCTGTGATCTACATAGACCGGTTAACCTACAGTATAGATCCAGAACACGTAGATCTGTGACAGGTTAACCTACAGTATAGATCCAGTACTCACAGAACATGGAAGGAACATGTGTTCACTCTGCATGTATATGCTGCACTAATATAATTAGAATGATTAGAACACACCTGTCCTGTTACAGCAACATTGTTCATTCTAATTCTGTGGTTCTACTGTTCCATGATGATGTCAGCTCTAGACTGTAGTTAACAAGTGTGTTGTAGAACAGAATGGGGAAGGCACTTAGCCAGACCATTCTCACAGTCAGTAAAGAGAATGTGTTCTAGACTTTCCCAGACCCGTCTTCTCACAGTCAGTAAATAGAATGTGTTCTAGACTTTCCCAGACCCGTCTTCTCACAGTCAGTAAATAGAATGTGTTCTAGACTTTCCCTGTCCAGTCTTCTCACAGTCAGTAAATAGAATGTGTTCTAGACTTTCCCAGTCCAGTCTTTTCACAGTCAGTAAATAAAATGTGTTCTAGACTTTCCCAGACCATTCTCACAGTCAGTAAATAGAATGTGTTCTAGACTTTCCCAGACCATTCTCACAGTCGGTAAATAGAATGTGTTCTAAACTTTCCCAGTCCAGTCTTCTCACAGTCAGTAAATAGAATGTGTTCTAGACTTTCCCAGACCATTCTCACAGTCGGTAAATAGAATGTGTTCTAGACTTTCCCAGTCCAGTCTTCTCACAGTCAGTAAATAGAATGTGTTCTAGACTTTCCCAGTCCAGTCTTCTCACAGTCAGTAAATAGAATGTGTTCTAGACTTTCCCAGACCATTCTCACAGTCAGTAAATAGAATGGGCTGTTCGGCAAAGTTTTGTCAAAATGTGAGTATACCCACTTCTCCAAGCACCGCTACACCACTGGTCAGTACTGTAGCTAGCTGAGTGTGTTGTGGGATAGAATGTGTTACAGACTTACCCAGTCCATTCTCACAGTCGGTAAATTCTATTTCATGAACGGCACGATCTACCCCATACGGACCCATTAGTGTCCTAGAGGAGAGGAGAGGAGAGGAGAGGAGAGGAGAGGAGAGGAGAGGAGAGGAGAGGAGAGGAGAGGAGAGGAGAGGAGTTTGAGGTGAGGAAAACGGGAACGGAGAAGGGGAAGAGAAAATGAAACAAAGTGAATCACCAACATCAGCTTTACATTGATTATCCAAGGTTTGACAACAAAGAAACAAACTAATTGACCCCAGAGCAGTAACCAATATACATCTCCATTATACAGTACACACATTTCCTGGTTTCACAGATTCCAGAACACCACCAGGCCACTAGAGCATCATTGTAAATATCAGCACTGGCTGTAGCGCTGTAGGTCGGGGGGGGGGGGGGGGGGGGTGTCAGAGATATTTTTTGCTATTTTCATAGCGGGAATTATGAGTGCAAGACCGGGACGTGGCGCGAAAAGGCTGAGCTTTGATGAGTAAATAAGCTGTAGGTGTGTCGATGCTTGGCCCCTCACTGGCCAATCAGAACATGGATTCAATTGAGATTGTGTGTCACTGATCTACACACAAAACCCCATAATGTCAAAGTGGATTTATGTTTTTAGAAATGTTTATAAATTCATTACAAATGAAAAGATGAAATGTCTTGAGTCAATAACCCAATAAACACGTTGTTATATTGAGCCTAAATAAGCTCAGGAGTAAACATTTGCTTAACAAGTCACATAATGATTTGTATGGACTCAGTCAGTGTACAATAATTACATTTGAATGACTAACCCATCTCTGTACCCCACACATACAATTATCTATAAGGTCCCTCAGTTGAGCAGTGAATTTCAAACACAGATTCAACCACAAAGATCAGGGAGGTTTTCCAATGCTTCGCAAAGGGCACCTACATTATTAGTAGGGTAAAAGATGGGTAAAAGATGGGTAAAAAGATGGGTACAAATTTAAAAAAGCAGACATTGAATATCCCTTTGAGCATGGTGAAGTTATTAATTACACTTTGGATGGTGTATCAATACACCCAGTCCCTACAAAGATACAGGCATCCTTCCGAACTCAGTTGCCGGAGAGGAAGGAAACCACTCAGGGATTTCACCATGAGGTCAATAGTGACTTTAAAACAGTTACAGAGTTTAATGGCTGTGATAGGTTACAACTGAGGATGGATCAACAACATTGTAGTTACTCCACAATACTAATATAAATATTACAAACATGCATCATGTCTGCAATAAGGCACAAAACAAGTACTGCAAAAAAATATGGCAAATAAAGTGAACCTCTTTTTCCTGAATTAAAACGCCTTATTTTGGGGGGCAAAACCAACACAACACATCAATGCACTCTTCATGGTGGTGGTGGCTGCATCAGAGTCTTTACTGTAGTTTCTTTACTAAATATTGTCTTACCTCTACTTCTTCAACTGCATTGTTGGATAAGTAAGCGTTTCACAGTACACCTGTTGTATGTGACAAATATAATTTGATTTTGATTCATGGGTATACTTATCTTCGGTGAGTTTTTTTTTTTTTTTTAGGTTTAAAAATAAACGGAATAGAGATAAGCACAGGCTAAATCCTAAAGGAAAAACCAGGTACTGTCTGTCAGCTTTCCAACAGACACAAATTCACCTGTGTTTCTCTATTGGCCTTTTGTTCTCTGTGTGAACCATGGAGGTACTGGTAAGCAATGACAATCTGCACTGTCTGCACAATCTCTCGAGGTATGGGATCTAGCCTTCTGATTCAGCTCCCCGGGGCAGTGGGGAATATCAATATTTCAGCGTGAGAGGCTCCATGGACACGTCACAGAGGACAAAAGACTCCCGTAACTAAGACAATGAGAGGTTTGACGTACGTACAAATGAACCAAGCAAGTCACTGTTATTAGAGGGTTGAGTGTTGAAGTCGTTGGTGAAAGTGGGTAGACCAAACGTTGGCTTTAGGGATAGAAAGTGAATGTTTGGAAAGAAGGGAGTCATAAGGAGGAATGTGTTCTTTAGGAGAGCATTGAGAAGAAGAAGAAACAGTAGTTTTTTTGTGTTGATGAATGGTAGAGTACTTCTGGTAGTATGCAAGTCTAATAGAGGACCTTTACCTGATGAAGATAAACCTCATGTCATGTACTGTCATGTTGTCTTGTCTCTGTCCTTTCCCTTCACCCTGTCTCCCTCTGCTGGTCGTGTTAGGTTACCTTTTCTCCCCCGCTTTCCCCCAGCTGTCCCTTGTCTCCTCTAACTACCCATTCACCCCGTTCCCCACCTGTTCCCTTTTTCCCTCTGATTAGGTCCCTATATCTCTCTCTGTTTCTGCTCCTGTCCTTGTCGGATTCTTGTTTGTTTGTGTCATTCATGCCTGAACCAGACTGTCGTCATGTTTGCTGTAACCTTGTCCTGTCCTGTCGGAATCTGCCGGTCCATCTGAGCCTACCTATGTTTGGTAATTAAAGAAGCTCTGTTTAAGTTGATTCGCTTTTGGGTCCTCATTCACGCACCGTAACAGAAGAATCCGACCAAGAATGGACCCAGCGACTTCGGATCCTCTCCACTCAGCCGTCGAGATCCAGGGAGCGATGCTAGGCAGACACAAGCAGGAATTGTCTGCTGCTCGACATGCCGTTGAGACCCTGGCCACCCAAGTCTCCAACCTCACTGAACAGGTTCACCATCTCCGCCTCGATCCACCGGCCACTTCCAGGGCTTTCGAATCTCCGGAGCCCAGAATCAATAACCCGCCGTGTTACTCTGGGGAG
The DNA here is from genome assembly GCF_013265735.2 of Oncorhynchus mykiss. NCBI lineage: Eukaryota > Metazoa > Chordata > Actinopteri > Salmoniformes > Salmonidae > Oncorhynchus > Oncorhynchus mykiss. The sequence goes on from NC_048577.1 coordinate 69,633,732, forward strand.
CCCACTGAATGCCGCTCGTTCCTCACCCAGTGTGATATTGTGTTTTCTCTCCAGCCCAACACTTACTCCAGGAGCACTGCTCGTGTCGCCTACGTCATATCTCTCCTTATTGGACGGGCTCGTGAGTGGGGCACGGCAATCTGGGAGGCAAGGGCTGAGTGTACTAACCAGTATCAAGACTTTAAGGAGGAGATGATACGGGTTTTTGATCGATCTGTTTTTGGGGAGGAGGCTTCCAGGGCCCTGTCTTCCCTATGTCAAGGCAATCGATCCATAACAGACTACTCTATTGAGTTTCGCACTCTTGCTGTCTCCAGTGGCTGGAACGAGCCGGCCTTGCTCGCTCGTCTTCTGGAGGGTTTCCGCGCAGAGGTAAAGGATGAGATTCTCTCCCGGGAGGTTCCTTCCAGCGTGGATTCCTTGATTGAACTCGCTATTCGCATTGAGCGACGGGTTGATCTTCGTCACCGAGCTCGTGGAAAGGAGCTCGCGCTCTCCGTCGCCTCCCTCTCCGCATCACTACCATCTTCCTCTGCCGGCTCGGGTGCTGAGTCCATGCAGCTGGGAGGTATCCGCATCTCGACTGAGGAGAGGGAACGGAGAATCACCAACCGCCTCTGTCTCTATTGCGGTTCCGCTGGTCATTTTGTCACTTCATGTCCAGTAAAAGGCCAGAGCTCGTCAGTAAGCGGAGGGCTACTGGTGAGCGCTACTACTCCTGTCTCTCCTTCAAGATCCTGCACTACCTTGTCGGTCCATCTACGCTGGACCGGTTCGTCAGCTTCCTGCAGTGCCTTAATAGACTCTGGGGCGGAGGGCTGTTTTATGGACGAGACCTGGGCTCGGGAACATGACATTCCTCTCAGACAGTTAAAGGAGCCCACGGCCTTGTTCGCCCTGGATGGTAGTCCTCTCCCCAGGATTCAGCGTGAGACGCTACCTTTAACCCTCACTGTTTCTGGTAATCATAGTGAAACCATTTCTTTTTTAATTTTTCGTTCACCTTTTACACCTGTTGTTTTGGGCCATCCCTGGCTAGTTTGTCATAATCCTTCCATTAATTGGTCTAGTAATTCTATCCTCTCCTGGAACGTCTCTTGTCATGTGAAATGTTTAATGTCTGCTATCCCTCCTGTTTCCTCTGTCTCTTCTTCACAGGAGGAGCCTGGTGATTTGACAGGGGTGCCGGAGGAATATCACGATCTGCGCACGGTGTTCAGTCGGTCCAGGGCCACCTCTCTTCCTCCACACCGGTCGTATGATTGTAGTATTGATCTCCTTCCGGGAACCACCCCCCCCCGGGGTAGACTATACTCTCTGTCGGCTCCCGAACGTAAGGCTCTCGAAGATTATTTGTCTGTAGCTCTTGACGCCGGTACCATAGTCCCCTCCTCCTCTCCCGCCGGAGCGGGGTTTTTTTTTGTCAAGAAGAAGGACGGGTCTCTGCGCCCCTGCATAGATTATCGAGGGCTGAATGACATAACAGTGAAGAATCGTTATCCGCTTCCTCTTATGTCTTCAGCCTTCGAGATCCTGCAGGGAGCCAGGTTTTTCACTAAGTTGGACCTTCGTAACGCTTACCATCTCGTGCGCATCAGGGAGGGGGACGAGTGGAAGACGGCGTTTAACACTCCGTTAGGGCACTTTGAATACCGGGTTCTTCCTTTCGGCCTCGCTAACGCTCCAGCTGTCTTTCAGGCATTAGTCAATGATGTCCTGAGAGACATGCTGAACATCTTTGTTTTCGTTTACCTTGACGATATCCTGATTTTTTCACCGTCACTCCAGATTCATGTTCAGCACGTTCGACGTGTCCTCCAGCGCCTTTTAGAGAATTGTCTTTTTGTGAAGGCTGAGAAGTGCACTTTTCATGCCTCCTCCGTCACATTTCTCGGTTCTGTTATTTCCGCTGAAGGCATTAAGATGGATCCCGCTAAGGTCCAAGCTGTCATTGATTGGCCCGTCCCTAAGTCACGCGTCGAGCTGCAGCGCTTTCTCGGCTTCGCGAACTTCTATCGTCGTTTCATCCGTAATTTCGGTCAGGTGGCAGCTCCTCTCACAGCCCTTACTTCTGTCAAGACGTGCTTTAAGTGGTCCGTTTCCGCCCAGGGAGCTTTTGATCTCCTCAAGAATCGTTTTACATCCGCTCCTATCCTTGTTACACCTGACGTCTCTAGACAGTTCGTTGTCGAGGTTGACGCGTCAGAGGTGGGAGTGGGAGCCATCCTTTCTCAGCGCTCCCTCTCTGACGACAAGGTCCACCCATGCGCGTATTTTTCTCATCGCCTGTCGCCGTCGGAACGTAACTATGATGTGGGTAACCGCGAACTGCTCGCCATCCGGTTAGCCCTAGGCGAATGGCGACAGTGGTTGGAGGGGGCGACCGTTCCTTTTGTCGTTTGGACTGACCATAGGAACCTTGAGTACATCCGTTCTGCCAAACGACTTAATGCGCGTCAGGTGCGTTGGGCGCTGTTTTTCGCTCGTTTCGAGTTCGTGATTTCTTATCGTCCGGGCTCTAAGAACACCAAGCCTGATGCTTTGTCTCGTCTCTTCAGTTCTTCAGTAGCCTCCACTGACCCCGAGGGGATTCTCCCTGAGGGGCGTGTTGTCGGGTTGACTGTCTGGGGAATTGAGAGGCAGGTAAAGCAAGCACTCACTCAAACTCCGTCGCCGCGCGCTTGTCCTAGGAACCTTCTTTTCGTTCCCGTTCCTACTCGTCTGGCCGTTCTTCAGTGGGCTCACTCTGCCAAGTTAGCCGGCCACCCTGGCGTTCGGGGTACGCTTGCTTTCATTCGCCAGCGTTTCTGGTGGCCCACCCGGGAGCATGACACGCGTCGTTTCGTGGCTGCTTGTTCGGTCTGCGCGCAGACTAAGTCCGGTAACTCTCCTCCTGCCGGCCGTCTCAGGCCGCTTCCTATTCCCTCTCGACCGTGGTCTCACATCGCCTTAGATTTTGTCACCGGACTGCCTTCGTCAGCGGGGAAGACTGTTATTCTTACGGTTGTCGATAGGTTCTCTAAGGCGGCTCATTTCATTCCCCTTGCTAAGCTTCCTTCTGCTAAAGAGACGGCACAAATCATCATCGAGAATGTTTTCAGAATTCATGGCCTTCCGTCAGACGTCGTTTCGGACAGAGGTCCGCAATTCACGTCTCAATTTTGGAGGGAGTTTTGCCGTTTGATTGGGGCTTCCGTCAGTCTCTCTTCCGGCTTTCACCCCCAGTCTAACGGTCAAGCAGAACGGGCCAATCAGACTATTGGTCGCATCTTACGCAGTCTTTCTTTTCGCAACCCTGCGTCTTGGTCAGAACAGCTCCCCTGGGCAGAATACGCCCACAACTCGCTTCCTTCGTCTGCGACCGGGCTATCTCCTTTTCAGAGTAGCCTCGGGTACCAGCCTCCGTTGTTCTCATCTCAGTTCGCCGAGTCCAGCGTCCCCTCCGCTCAGGCTTTTGTCCAACGTTGCGAGCGCACCTGGAAGAGGGTCAGGTCTGCACTTTGCCGTTATAGGGCGCAGACTGTGAGAGCTGCTAATAAGCGTAGAACTAAGAGCCCTAGATATTGTCGCGGTCAGAGAGTTTGGCTCTCCACTCAGAACCTTCCCCTTAAGACGGCTTCTCGCAAGTTGACCCCGCGGTTCATTGGTCCATTCCGTATCTCTCAGGTCATTAATCCTGTCGCAGTGCGACTTCTTCTTCCGCGATATCTTCGTCGCGTCCACCCGGTCTTCCATGTCTCCTGTGTTAAGCCCGTTCTTCGCGCCCCCGCTCGTCTTCCCCCCCCCCCCCCCCATCCTTGTCGAGGGCGCACCTATCTACAGGGTCCGTAAAATCTTGGACATGCGTCCTCGGGGCCGTGGTCATCAGTACCTAGTTGACTGGGAGGGGTACGGTCCTGAGGAGAGGAGTTGGGTTCCCTCTCGGGACGTGCTGGACCGTGCGCTGATTGATGATTTCCTCCGTTGCCGCCAGGTTTCCTCCTCGAGTGCGCCAGGAGGCGCTCGGTGAGTGGGGGGGTACTGTCATGTACTGTCATGTTGTCTTGTCTCTGTCCTTTCCCTTCACCCTGTCTCCCTCTGCTGGTCGTGTTAGGTTACCTTTTCTCCCCCGCTTTCCCCCAGCTGTCCCTTGTCTCCTCTAACTACCCATTCACCCCGTTCCCCACCTGTTCCCTTTTTCCCTCTGATTAGGTCCCTATATCTCTCTCTGTTTCTGCTCCTGTCCTTGTCGGATTCTTGTTTGTTTGTGTCATTCATGCCTGAACCAGACTGTCGTCATGTTTGCTGTAACCTTGTCCTGTCCTGTCGGAATCTGCCGGTCCATCTGAGCCTACCTATGTTTGGTAATTAAAGAAGCTCTGTTTAAGTTGATTCGCTTTTGGGTCCTCATTCACGCACCGTAACACCTCATCACAATGACTTACTATAGATCACCTGCAGATATTATTATCTATTCAGGCCTAATAGAGGACCTTCACCTGATGAAGATAAACCTCATCACAATGACTTACTATAGATCACCTGCAGATATTATTATCTATTCAGGCCTAATAGAGGACCTTTATGAAGATAAAGAGCACCACTTCAGCACTTGGAGGCTGGAACATTCAGTCTGCTCTGCTCTTCTAGAACCAAAGCATTGATTCTTAGAGTCTTAGAGCTGTGGGATTAAAAGTTTAACAGAACATCAACCCACCACCACCTCCACCAAATGACAATAGAGAAACAAAGCAGCCATCTTCGTCCACTGACTAGACATTTCTGATTACCATATTTGAGTGGAGAGGAGTGACACAAACACTGAACCATGTGGCAGTAAGCATACAGCATAGATACAAAAATACTAGACACTGAACCATGTGGCACTAAGAATACAGCATAGATACAAAGATACTAGACACTGAACCATGTGGCACTAAGAATACAGCATAGATACAAAGATACTAGACACTGAACCATGTGGCAGTAAGCATACAGCATAGATACAATGATACTAGACACTGAACCATGTGGCAGTAAGCATACAATATACAGTTGAATTTGGAAGTTTACATACACTAAGGTTGGAGTCATTAAAACTCATTTTTCGACCACTCCACAAATGTCTTGTTAACAAACTATAGTTTTGGCAAGTCGGTTAGGACATCTACTTTGTGCATGACACAAGTCATTTTTCCAACAATTGTTTACAGACAGATTATTTCACTTATAATTCACTGTATCACAATTCCAGTGGGTCAGACGTTTACATACACTAAGTTGACTGTGCCTTTAAACAGCTTGGAAAATTCCAGAAAATTATGTCAGGGCTTTAGAAGCTTCTGATAGGCTAATTGACATAATTTGAGTCAATTGGAGATGTACCTGTGGGTGTATTTCAAGGCCTACCTTCAAACTCAGTGCCTCTTTGCTTGACATCATGGGAAAATCAAAAGAAATCAGCCAAGACCTCAGAAAGAAATTGTAGACCTCCACAAGTCTGGTTCATCCTTGGGAGCAATTTCCAAACACCTGAAGGTACCACGTTCATCTGTACAAACAATAGTACGCAAGTATAAACACCATGGGACCACGCAGCCTTCATACCGCTCAGGAAGGGGACGCGTTCTGTCTTCTAGAGATGAACGTACTTTGGTGCAAAAAGTGCAAATCGATCCCAGAACAACAGCAAAGGACCTTGTGAAGATGCTGGAAGAAACAGGTACAAAAGTATCTATATCCACAGTAAAACGAGTCCTATATCGACATAACCTGGAAAGGCCGCTCAGCAAGGAAGAAGACACTGCTCCAAAACCACCATTAAAAAGCAAGACTATGGTTTGCAACTGCACATGGGGACGAAGATCGTAATTTTTGGAGAAACGTTCTCTGGTCTGATTAAACAAAAATAGAACTGTTTGGTCATAATGGCCATCGTTATGTTCGGAGGAAAATGGGGGGGCCTTGCAAGCCGAAGAACACCATCCCAACCGTGAAGCATGGAGGTGGCAGCATCATGTTGTGGGGGTACTTTGCTGCAGGAGGGACTGGTGCATTTCACAAAATAGATGGCCTCATGAGGAAGGAAAATTATGTGGATATATTGAAGCAACATCTCAAGACATCAGTCAGGAAGTTAAAGCTTGGTCGCAAATGGGGTCTTACAAATGGACAATGACCCCAAGCATAATTCCAAAGTTGTGGCAAAATGGCTTAAGGACAACAAAGTCAAGGTGTGGCCATCACAAAGCCGTGACCTCAATCCCATAGAAAATGTGTGGGCAGAACTGAAAAAGCGTGTGAAAGCAAGGAGGCCTACAAACCTGACTCAGTTACACCAGTTATGTCAGGAGGAATGGGCCAAAATCCACCCAACTTATTGTGGGAAGCTTGTGGAAGGCTACCCGAAACATTTGACCCAGGTTAAACAATGTAAAGGCAATGCTACCAAATACTAATTGAGTGTATGTAAACTTCTGACCCCCTGGGAATGTGATGAAAGAAATAAAAGCTGAAATAAATCATTCTCTCTAATCTAATTCTGACATTTCACATTCTTAAAATAAAGTGGTAATCCTAACTGACCTAAAACAGGGAATTTTTACTAGGATTAAATGTTAGGAATTGTGAAGAACGGAGTTTAAATGTATTTGGCTAATGTGTATGTAAACTTCCGACTTCAACTGTAGATACAAAGATACAAGACACTGAACCATCTGGTAATAAGCATACAGCATAGATACAAATATACTAGACACTGATCCATCATTCTACTTCTATGGTATTCAGTGAATGAGGGGAATCCCAGTGGTTCTCTTCAACCTGTTCCTGGAGAGCTACCCTCCTGTAGGTTTTAACTCCAACCCTGTTCCTGGAGAGAGCTACCCTCCTGTAGGTTTTAACTCCAACCCTGTTCCTGGACAGCTACCCTCCTGTAGGTTTTAACTCCAACCCTGTTCCTGGAGAGAGCTACCCTCCTGTAGGTTTTAACTCCAACCCTGTTCCTGGAGAGCTACCCTCCTGTAGGTTTACACTCCAACCCTGATCCTGGAGAGCTACCCTCCTGTAGGTTTACACTCCAACCCTGTTCCTGGAGAGCTACCCTCCTGTAGGTTTTAACTCCAACCCTGTTCCTAGAGAGCTACCCTCCTATAGATTTTAACTCCAACCTTGTTCCTGGAGAGCTACAGTCCTGTAGGTTTACAATCTCTGTTCCTAGAGAGCTACCCTCCTATAGATTTTAACTCCAACCCTTTTCCTGGAAAGCCACCCTCCTGTAGATTTCAGGACAGTAGCTCTCCAGGAACATGGTTGGAGAGCCCTGATCTACTATGAACCAAATTGTTAACCCTTGTTACACCGTTGTGACCCAACTCATAAACCAAACACAATCTGTAGCCACCAAATGACAACCCAAATCAACACAGAAACAAAGCAGATGTGTCTTTGTCCATTGACTAGAAAGCTGTCTGATAATCATCTTAGAGAGGAGGGGAACACAGCCAGGAAGCAATATGTCTGAAAATCATCTGAGAGAGGAGGGGAACACGGCCAGGAAGTACTATGTCTGAAAGTAATCTGAGAGAGGAGGGGAACACAGCCAGGAAGCAATATGTCTGAAAATAATCTGAGAGAGGAGGGGAACACAGCCAGGAAGTACTATGTCTGAAAATCATCTGAGAGAGGAGGGGAACACAGCCAGGAAGCAATATTTCTGATAATCATTTGAGAGAGGAGGGGAACACAGCCAGGAAGCAATATGTCTGAAAATCATCTGAGAGAGGAGGGGAACACAGCCAGGAAGTACTATGTCTGAAAATCATCTGAGAGAGGAGGGGAACACGGTACACTAATCACAGAGCAGAAGACATGGACAGATCCTCTACTTCTCTGATGTCCATAGCAGGAGTGTTATTCTTATTCTTTGTCTCCTGACCCCTCCTGTCTCAGCCTCCAGTATTTATGCTGCAGTAGTTTGTGTCGGTGGGCTAGGGTCAGTTTGTTATATCTGGAGTACTTCTCCTGTCCTATTCGGTGTCCTGTGTGAATTTAAGTGTGCTCTCTCTAATTCTCTCTTTCTCTCTTTCTTTCTCTCTCTCGGAGGACCTGAGCCCTAGGACCATGCCTCAGGACTACCTGACATGATGACTCCTTGCTGTCCCCAGTCCACCTGGCCGTGCTGCTGCTCCAGTTTCAACTGTTCTGCCTTATTATTAGTGGACCATGCTGGTCATTTATGAACATTTGAACATCTTGGCCATGTTCTGTTATAATCTCCACCCGGCACAGCCAGAAGAGGACTGGCCACCCCACATAGCCTGGTTCCTCTCTAGGTTTCTTCCTAGGTTTTGGCCTTTCTAGGGAGTTTTTCCTAGCCACCGTGCTTCTACACCTGCATTTCTTGCTGTTTGGGGTTTTAGGCTGGGTTTCTGTACAGCACTTTGAGATATCAGCTGATGTACAAAGGGCTATATAAATACATTTGATTTGATTTATGGTTGAATGGTTCTTCCCTCATGTTTGTAATCTGCTGTATGTCACAACCAAAGTGATTTTCAAATTTCCTCGTGGAACCTTGACCCATCGTAATAAAACCAAACAATATGACTAGCCAATATCTTTATCCAGAACCCATGGCTTCAGACTCAACCCAGTATCAACTACTGTAGCTGTAGCCCCTGACTGGACCGAGAGTCCAAACATAGAAATAGACAAGCTAGACATGTAACATAGAATGCCCACTCACCATTTAGGGAACCATTTGTTCTATTATAGCCACCAATCCCAACTCTATTCTGGCTATATATTTTCTATTTGGTCTATTCTCTCTGTGAAAATCAGCTCATATTGGCACCAGGACTGCAAAGTAAACACGTTGAACAGCCTTGCCAAATTCCCCACTAATTCTCCTTTCAACGTTTTCATTTGGAGATTTGGGATAGTTAAGACTAAAATCCTGATTTCCTTTTTGGTTCTGTTTCAGGTCAGATTGGACTAACCGTTGTTACATAGCAAATATCTAACATAGGGTCAAAATAATACAATAACACTGGGTTTTGGCATTAACTTCCCAAATGCATCTGTAATAGGCTACCATGTAGTGTAATAATAGCTCACTACAGGCTGTGGTGTTATAACAAGCTGGCAGGGAGAGATTAGTGCTGTGTATGTATGTGGTCTTCACAACTAACCCAACCCTATTCCATCTCTCTGCATCATTGCCCACGTGGAGAGATGGAGAGGGGTGCGTGACTGACCGGATGAGCTGTGTAGGCTACACTCAAATTACAGTGTAGTTTATTGTATCCTCGTTATGAAAATACACTAAAGATAGACTACACGCTTGGTAAAATACACTAAAGATAGACTACACACTGGGTAAACTAGACTACACACTGGGTAACATACACTAAATATAGACTACACACTGGGTAAAATACACTAAATATAGACTACACACTGGGTAAAATACACTAAATATAGACTACACACTGGGTAAAATACACTAAATATAGACTACACACTGGGTAAAATAGACAACACACTGGGTAAAATACACTAAATATAGACTACACACTGGGTAAAATACACTAAAGATAGACTACACGCTGGGTAAAATACACTAAATATAGACTACACACTGGGTAAAATACACTAAATATAGACTACACACTGGGTAAAGTAGACTAAAGATAGACTACACACTGGGTAAAGTAGACTAAAGATAGACTACACACTGGGTAAAATAGACTACACACTGGGTAAAATACACTAAAGATAGACTACACACTGGGTAAAATACACTAAAGATAGACTACACACTGGGTAAAATACACTAAAGATAGACTACACACTGGGTAAAATAGACTACACACTGGGTAAAATAGACTACACACTGGGTAAAATTCACTAAAGATAGACTACACACTGGGTAAAATACACTAAATATAGACAACACACTGGGTAAAATAGACTAAAGATAGACTACACACTGGGTAAATAGACTACACACTGGGTAAAATAGACTACACACTGGGTAAAATTCACTAAAGATAGGATACACACTGGGTAAAATAGACTAAATATAGACTACACACTGGGTAAAATAGACTAAATATAGACTACACACTGGGTAAAATACACTAAAGATAGACTATACACTGGGTAAAATAGACTACATATAGACTACACACTGGGTAAAATACACTAAAGATAGACTACACACTGGGTAACATACACTAAAGATAGACTACACACTGGGTAAAATACACTAAAGATAGACTACACACTGGGTAAAATGGACAACACACTGGGTAACATACACTAAAGATAGACTACACACTGGGTAAAATACACTAAAGATAGACTACACACTGGGTAAAATAGACTAAAGATAGACTACACACTGGGTAAAATACACTAAAGATAGACTACACACTGGGTAAAATACACTAAATATAGACTACACACTGGGTAAAATACACTAAATATAGACTACACACTGGGTAAAATAGACTACACACTGGGTAAAATAGACTACACACTGGGTAAAATTCACTAAAGATAGACTACACACTGGGTAAAATAGACTACACACTGGGTAAAATACACTACACACTGGGTAAAATTCACTAAAGATAGACTACACACTGGGTAAAATACACTAAATATAGACTACACACTGGGTAAAATAGACTACACACTGGGTAAAATAGACTACACACTGGGTAAAATTCACTAAAGATAGACTACACACTGGGTAAAATAGACTACACACTGGGTAAAATACACTACACACTGGGTAAAATTCACTAAAGATAGACTACACACTGGGTAAAATACACTAAATATAGACTACACACTGGGTAAAATAGACTACACACTGGGTAAAATTCACTAAATATAGACTACACACTGGGTAAAATTCACTAAAGATTGACTACACACTGGGTAAAATACACTAAATATAGACTACACACTGGGTAAAATAGACTACACACTGGGTAAAATAGACTACACACTGGGTAAAATACACTAAATATAGACAACACACTGGGTAAAATAGACTACACACTGGGTAAAATACACTAAATATAGACTACACACTGGGTAAAATACACTAAATATAGACTACACACTGGGTAAAATACACTAAAGATAGACAACACACTGGGTAAAATAGACTAAAGATAGACTACACACTGGGTAAAATACACTAAATATAGACTACACACTGGGTAAAATACACTAAAGATAGACAACACACTGGGTAAAATAGACTACACACTGGGTAAAATACACTAAATATAGGGTACACACTGGGTAAAATAGACTACACACTGGGTAAAATAGACTAAAGATAGACTACACACTGGGTAAAATAGACTAAATATAGACTACACACTGGGTAAAATAGACTAAATATAGACTACACACTGGGTAAAATAGACTAAATATAGACTACACACTGGGTAACATACACTAAATATAGGGTACACACTGGGTAAAATAGACTACACACTGGGTAAAATACACTAAAGATAGACTACACACTGGGTAAAATAGACTACACACTGGGTAAAATACACTAAATATAGGGTACACACTGGGTAAAATAGACTACACACTGGGTAAAATACACTAAATATAGACTACACACTGGGTAAAATACACTAAATATAGGGTACACACTGGGTAAGATAGACTACACACTGGGTAAAATACACTAAAGATAGACTACACACTGGGTAAAATACACTAAAGATAGACAACACACTGGGTAAAATACACTAAATATAGACTACACACTGGGTAAAATACACTAAAGATAAACTACACACTGGGTAAAATACACTAAATATAGACTACACACTGGGTAAAATACACTAAAGATAGGGTACACACTGGGTAAAATAGACTACACACTGGGTAAAATAGACAACACACTGGGTAAAATACACTAAATATAGACTACACACTGGGTAAAATACACTAAATATAGACTACACACTGGGTAAAATACACTAAATATAGACTACACACTGGGTCAAATACACTAAAGATAGACAACACACTGGGTAAAATAGACTAAAGATAGACTACACACTGGGTAAAATACACTAAAGATAGACTACACACTGGGTAAAATAGACTACACACTGGGTAAAATACACTAAAGATAGACTACACACTGGGTAAAATAGACTACACACTGGGTAACATACACTAAATATAGGGTACACACTGGGTAAAATAGACTACACACTGGGTAAAATACACTAAAGATAGGCTACACACTGGGTAAAATACACTAAAGATAGACTACACACTGGGTAAAATAGACTACACACTGGGTAAAATACACTAAATATAGGGTACACACTGGGTAAAATAGACTACACACTGGGTAAAATACACTAAATATAGACTACACACTGGGTAAAATAGACTACACACTGGGTAAAATACACTAAATATAGGGTACACACTGGGTAAAATAGACTACACACTGGGTAAAATACACTAAAGATAGACTACACACTGGGTAAAATACACTACACACTGGGTAAAATACACTAAATATAGACTATACACTGGGTAAAATAGACTACACACTGGGTAAAATACACTAAATATAGGGTACACACTGGGTAAAATAGACTACACACTGGGTAAAATACACTAAATATAGACTACACACTGGGTAAAATAGACTACACACTGGGTAAAATACACTAAATATAGGGTACACACTGGGTAAAATAGACTACACACTGGGTAAAATACACTAAATATAGACTACACACTGGGTAAAATAGACTACACACTGGGTAAAATACACTAAATATAGACTACACACTGGGTAAAATAGACTACACACTGGGTAAAATACACTAAATATAGGGTACACACTGGGTAAAATAGACTACACACTGGGTAAAATACACTAAAGATAGACTACACACTGGGTAAAATACACTAAAGATAGACTACACACTGGGTAAAATACACTACACACTGGGTAAAATACACTAAATATAGACTACACACTGGGTAAAATAGACTACACACTGGGTAAAATACACTAAATATAGACTACACACTGGGTAAAATACACTAAATATAGACTACACACTGGGTAAAATAGACTACACACTGGGTAAAATACACTAAATATAGGGTACACACTGGGTAAAATAGACTACACACTGGGTAAAATACACTAAAGATAGACTACACACTGGGTAAAATACACTAAAGATAGACTACACACTGGGTAAAATACACTACACACTGGGTAAAATACACTAAATATAGACTACACACTGGGTAAAATAGACTACACACTGGGTAAAATACACTAAATATAGACTACACACTGGGTAAAATACACTAAAGATAGACTACACACTGGGTAAAATACACTAGTATTACATTTGTTCTTTATCAACAACAATTTAGCCGGCGCAACACAACTCCAAACATTATTGTAATTGATCAAACCTGCAAAGAAATGTGTATTTTTCTAATACATTCGTTTAAACTACATTATATATTGTGTTCACAACAAAAAAAAAGGATATATTCTACAGTGAATTGCACTATCAAAACATAATTTGTTGTCTATCGGGCTTCTGCGGTGGAGAAACGGACAGCAGCTTTGAAACGCATCATTCAAAGGCGCGCTTTAAAATCCGTTTTTCAATAAATTGACAGCCTAAACAAATTACATTCTGGTCATCAACGGTTTTAATAATAGCCTAGTATTCCTATATATATATATATATATTAAAAAAAAAACGTGTTCAAGAAGGTAAAAAGCGGATTTGTAAAGCACATCATCATCCTTTCACAAACACCTGCTCCGCTCCCCTCTTCCTCTCTTCACCGGAGTTTACCTGCTAATGATAACTGCTCCTTTGTACATGACAGAAAACGTTGGCATATTGACTCCCAATAGTTCAGTCGACCGTCGGTCGGTCGGTCGGTCGCCAGGCAACGTTGAATTCTATTCCATCGCCCTTCTTCCGGAGTCCAAAGCCCGCGCTCTCAGCCGCTCAGCGCGCAGGGGTCTTTCTTTCGCTCGAGCCACATGATCGTCTGCCTGCAGCACTCTAATTCCGCGCGCAGTTTAACGGATCGTCGTTCCAACGTTCTAAAACGTCACCGACTTCAATAGATTAAAAACATCTCTCTTTTATGGCGCTTCTCTTCTCTTACGGAATGAAACGGGAGACAGCAAAACCAAAAAGCAATCAAGTTCATTTTCTAGTTGCCTACTCAGAAGTTATTATTACATATTTTTTATCGTCCGTTGGTCAGTCTGAAAGTTTGTTTAAAGAATGTGTTGGCATATGTATGGCCAGCTGTAGCCTAGGTGTTAGGAGAAAAGCTTCTGTAGGGACCTTTGGTTGCTTTTACAGGAGCCACCCGACATAGGCCTGGACCAGAGACACTCTGAGGCCTGATAGGGTTGGATAAGGACTAAGCCTGTCACGTTTTGCTTTATATGGCTCTTCTTTTGCATTAACCATCTGCTGTCTGTCCAATTGGGAGCCTTTTGTTGCATAGAGTTGCATAAACACAACATGTCCCTGGTCCAGACAACTGTTAAGTTTCGGGTTTGCTGTTTGGAAATACATAACATTTGGCTGACTAACAATAAAGCCAGGTGGTGGACGGATCCAACAAAAGTCCTTCTCACTCCATTTGGACACAAACATTTAATCTCTTGAGACATTAGTTCCATTGATATTACTTATAAACTAGAGTAGTGATGTGATCCGGGATGCATCTGTGTTTGTGTGCGTGTGTGTGTCTCGTTCAGTGTACACTTGTCTGTCCATCTGTCTGTCTGTCTGTCCATCCGTCTGTCTGCACACATGATCGTGTTTGTCTGTGGATGTGTGTGTGTTATCCTGTTCTGAGAATCCTGCCCGGAGAGCACTTCCTGTCTCTCTCTCTCTGTGATCCAGTCAGTCTGGACTATTAATTAGGTAATAACAGGATTATAATTTGTACACAGCTCTATCTATG
>NC_048577.1:69651246-69658746 GCF_013265735.2 Oncorhynchus mykiss
AATATGACAATCCTTCTATTGGATAAGATCAAATGCTGACAATCCAGTGGTTACAAGTCAAACGGTTTTGTTATATTTTAGTCTTCTGTTATGTATACTGAACAAACATTTCTCCTTTGTCAAGATAATCCATCCACCTGACAGGTGTGGCATATAATGAAGATATTAAACAGCATGATCATTACACAGGTGCACCTTGTGCTGGAGACAATAGAAGGCCACTCTAAAATGTGCAGTTTTGTCACATAACACAATGCCACAGATGTCTCAAGTTTTGAGGGAGCGTGAAATTGGCATCCAGACTTCAAGAATGTCCACGTGAGCTGTTGTCAGAGAATGTAATATTCATTTCTCTACCATAAACCGCCTCCAATGTTGTTTTAGAGAATTTGCCAGTACGTCCAACCGGTCTCACAACCGCAGACCATGTGTAACCACACCAGGCCTGGACCTCCACATCTGGCTTCTTCACCTGTGGGATGGTGTGAGACCAGCCACCTGGACCTACACATCAGGCTTCTTCACCTGTGGGATGGTCTGAGACCAGCCACCTGGACCTACACATCAGGCTTCTTCACCTGTGGGATGGTCTGAGACCAGCCACCTGGTCCTCCACATCAGGCTTCTTCACCTGTGGGATGGTCTGAGACCAGCCACCTGGTCCTCCACATCAGGCTTCTTCACCAGTGGGATGGTCTGAGACCAGCCACCTGGTCCTTCACATCAGGCTTCTTCACCAGTGGGATGGTCTGAGACCAGCCACCTGGACCGCTGATTAAACTGAGGAGTATTTCTGTCTGTAATAAATCCCTTTTGTGGGGAAAAACAAATTCTAATTGGCTGGGCCTGGCTCCTCAGTGGATGGGCCTGGCTACCAAGTGGTGGGCCTTTGCCCTCCCAGGCCCACCCATGGCTGTGCCCCTGCTGAGTCATGTGAAATCCACAGAACTGTAACTCAGTAAAAGTGTTGAAATTGTTACATGTTGCATTTATATTTTTGTTCAAGATATATAAAGAGTAATATTGAGACGCAAACTCAACATTGAATACATTTCAACTCTGTATCTGACATGGTACAGGTGTCTTATTTTGTTAAAGCCCATAACCATGTGTGTGAAGTGTATACTTTTGTTTCAACGTAGATTTGTTTAAGACTACCCAGAAACACTCTGTGCGACGCTGATTTAGCCCACTGCAGTAAAAGGTTAAAAGCAGCTTCAACTACAGTAAATCCACAAAAACACAATCACCTGTCAACGGTTCATTTAGGACCTGAAATAAAAACACACTCTTCCATCCTGAATCACACATCGCCAATCACTCACACACGTAAGCATGCAACACGTACACGCACACACAGACACAAGCACACACTTCCACCATGTGATTAATGATGTGTGTGCGTGTTTGTGTGTGCCATGCACGTGTGTGTGTGCCCTTGTGCCTGTGTAGCTGAGTCAGAGAATGAGAGGAGAGACAGACAGAGAAAGAGAGAAAGAGAGAGAGAGAGAGAGAGAGAGAGAGAGAGAGAGAGAGAGAAAGAGAGAGAGAAGAAAGAAGAAGGGAGAGAGAGAAAGATAGAGAGAGAGAGAGAGAGAGGAAGATAGAGAGAGAGAGAGAGGAAGAGAGAGAGAGAGAGAGAGAGAGAGAGAGAGAGAGAGAGAGAGAGAGAGAGAGAGGAGAAGAAGGGAGAGAGAGGAAGAGAGGGACCTGGGTTGCACACAGGGCAGTTTATCAAATCCTGTGTGCTTGCTGTTTCCCCCTCTATCCATCATAATGAGACTCAGACTGACAGGACTGCCCTGAACTCTACACCAACACACTGTTTACATCAACATATTCCACTACTCTTCACTCTGCCCTATTCACTGTTTGTGTGAATAATGGTCCCTGTATGCAGGGGTGTAGCTGGAAAACAATGAAATCATATATTACAGTGAATGGAGGGACAGGGACCCAGGTCGCTTACGTGAAAGACAAACAAGCTATGAATCGCGTCGATAGGGTTAAACCCACATTGGTGGGAATTTTAACGTGGCTTATTAGCGAGGATTGCTACAGTATGCTACTTGACAGATGTTTTCCTCCAGAGGCCCTTACAATACAGTGAGCGGGGAAACTTTTGGTGTGTGTTTACCATCCCAGCAGAAACTGGTCCCGTGACCTTGGCGTTGCCATGGTCACGCTCTTAACGACTGAGCCACACAGGACCAGCACCAAAATACACCGTAGGAGCTTACTACTGTCAAATCTCTGTGCTATTCAGCTCACTGTCTATGGCGATTCCTATTTCACTGTGGTCTTAGATACTACTGTAGAATCTCCATGCTATTCAGCTCACTGTCTATGGCGATTCCTATTTCACTGTGGTCTTAGATACTACTGTAGAGTCTCCATTCAGCTCACAGTCTATGTTGATTCACTAGAAAAAGATTCACAGTAACAAATGTACCACGGAAGCTGATAATGAAATTCACATTAAACGTAGCTCAGCTTGCTAGCGAACTCCCACAAACTCGCTGGTAGGCTAATGCCATTACCGTTGAAGGTCAGAAGATGAAAACATCACACGGCTGAACACAACAGTGACTGCAAACCGTTTAGTACCAGGTAGTTCATTAGCTATTAATCTAGCCCACTGGCCACCTCTTTCTCTGTGGAAGCTATATTTATTTTACCTTTATTTAACTAGGCAAGTCAGTTAAAAACAAATTCTTATTTTCAATGACGGGGGGTTAACTGGTCTAGGAACAGTGGGTTAACTGGTCTAGGAACAGTGGGTTAACTGGCCTAGGAACAGTGGGTTAACTGGCCTAGGAACAGTGGGTTAACTGGTCTAGGAACAGTGGGTTAACTGGTCTAGGAACAGTGGGTTAACTGGTCTAGGAACAGTGGGTTAACTGGTCTAGGAACAGTGGGTTAACTGGTCTAGGAACAGGGGGTTAACTGGTCTAGGAACAGTGGGTTAACTGGTCTAGGAACAGTGGGTTAACTGGTCTAGGAACAGTGGGTTAACTGGTCTAGGAACAGTGGGTTAACTGGTCTAGGAACAGTGGGTTAACTGGTCTAGGAACAGTGGGTTAACTGGTCTAGGAACAGTGGGTTAACTGGTCTAGGAACAGTGGGTTAACTGGTCTAGGAACAGGGGGTTAACTGGTCTAGGAACAGTGGGTTAACTGGTCTAGGAACAGTGGGTTAACTGGTCTAGGAACAGTGGATTAACTGGTCTAGGAACAGTGGGTTAACTGGTCTAGGAACAGGGGGTTAACTGGTCTAGGAACAGTGGGTTAACTGGTCTAGGAACAGTGGGTTAATTGGTCTAGGAACAGTGGATTAACTGGTCTAGGAACAGTGGGTTAACTGCCTTGTTCAGGGACAGAACGACAGATTTCTACCTTGTCAGCTCAGGGATTTGATATAGCAACCTTTCAGTTACTAGTCCAACGCTCTAACCACTAGGCTACCCTCAGCAGCAACTGAGCCTGGGAACGAGGTTAGTTAGCTACTGAGCTGAATTCTTTGAAATGGGCTGAAGTACCAGCCACTGTATTACTATATACTGACTGTAAATACCAGTTCAACCAGTTAACGGGAATTTTTTTACCAGTTTACTAGAAATTTTAGTTAACTGTAAAATGCCAGTTAGGAGTAAAATGTTACGGCATATTTACAGAATGAAACGCAAAGCTGAAACTGAGCGGCAGGGCCTCCGTGTTGCTGTCTGGCCTTGGTGTTGTGTTTCAAGTTTCAGCCTACTGTGACTGTAAAATAGTGGAAATTCAATTCAGACAGCTGACCACAACCATCCATCTGTGTCTCCAGTGTTTACTGTGGGGATGTTTTCCTCCTGTCGGATCTAATAACAGAAACTGCTTCACCACAACACCACAACAAGGAAATGGCTAGTCAGTCAGTCAGTCAGGTAGCTCAGTTCAAATGGCTAGTCAGTCAGTCAGTCAGTCCTTCACCACACACCACAACAAGGAAATGGCTAGTCAGTCAGTCAAGTAGCTCATTTCAAATGGCTAGTCAGTCAGTCAGGTAGCTCATTTCAAATGGCTAGTCAGTCAGTCAGTCAGTCAGGTAGCTCATTTCAAATGGCTAGTCAGTCAGTCAGTCAGTCAGGTAGCTCAGTTCAAATGGCTAGTCAGTCAGTCAGTCAGTCAGGTAGTTCAGTTCAAATGGCGAGTCAGTAAGTCAGTCAGTCAGTCAGGTAGCTCAGTTCAAATGGCTAGTCAGTCAGTCAGTCAGTCAGGTAGCTCATTTCAAATGGCTAGTCAGTCAGTCAGTCAGTCAGTCCGGTAGCTCAGTTCAAATGGCTAGTCAGTCAGTCAGTCAGTCAGTCAGTCAGTCAGGTAGCTCAGTTCAAGCTTCACCAAATATGTTTTTAGGTTGGTTATCTGCATTACATAAGCAACTCATAATTGTGCATATTTAAACATATTCTACAAATCGTGTGAAAATTGACAGGCTATACAATGGGTGTATTGTTGTTCTGTTTAAGTCTATTCAAGTGGGATTAAATGATGACAAACCTTACAGAAACCGTCTCCATCAGCCAGTCTGAATGTGGTTTAAAATGAAGTCAATCAGAATCAGAATTCCTGTGAGGAAGACCTACTATTGTGATGATGAAAACAAACACTTTGGGATTATCGGGATAGGAACAGAAACAACAAAAGAAGACACACACACACACACACACACACACACACACACACACACACACACACACACACACACACACACACACACACACACACACACACACACACACACACACACACACACAGACTCACCACACACACACACACACACACACACACACACACACACACACACACACACACACACACACACACACACACACACACACACACACACACACACACACACACACACACACACACACACACACACACACAGACTCACCACACACACACACACACCAAGATTTATTCACCTCTTCTCCTCCATCCAGCAGCCATGGCAACTAGCGTTAGTTTGCATCAGAACTTTAATCACCAAATCTGCACAGTGGGTTGTTATCAGATTATAGGATTATCCCGTCCACATTGAGACATCACACAGAAGCATAGGCCCATAAACACACACAAGACCTCCCTCCAACCCATCTCTAAGAGAGGCCCATCCCAGAGCCACCCAGCCCAGGCAGGGAGGGCAACACCTGGGTCTGATGGAGGTTCTCTCCTAGTGATTCACCCAACAGCAGCGCAGATGAAATGGGTTCATCTTATTGCAAAGGAACGCGAGAGGGAGAGAGAGAGAGAGAGAGAGAGAGAGAGAGATAGAGAGAGAAAGAGAGCGAGAGAGAGAGAGAGATAGAGAGAGAGAGAGAGAGAGAGAGAGAGAGAGCGAGAGAGAGAGACAGAGAGATCACTCTGACCTGTTTACAGTTAAGTGTATAATGGGAGCAAGGCTGCCCTCTATAGGTGGGGAGGGGGAGGAGTCTATCGTATTTACTGTTTAACTCCAATCCAGTAGTAACACACCTGAATCAACATATCAACAATTAGGTGATTAGTTGAATCCGATGTGTTACTGCTGGGCTGGAACAAAAGCCTACACACCCCAGGACTGAGGATGAGAATCTCTAGTCAAGTGCAGAGTTTCAGGAGTACTGTAGTCCTATTGCCTAATTTCAAATAAACCTCTACTCCAGGGGTGTCCAACTCACTTTTCCCCGGGAGCTGCATTAGGGATTCAACGAGTTCTGAATTTTTTGTATATTTTTTTTCTGCATTTTTTTGTATATTTCCTTGCAGTTCAAATGTGTAATAAATAGTCCTCTATCTATCGCGCTTCAGCACTCAGCGGTCCTGTTCTGTGAGATTGTGTGGCCTACCACTTGTTGCCACTAGGCATTTCCACTTCACAATAACAGCACTTATAGTTGACCGGGGCAGCTCTAGCAGGGCAGAAATTTAGACAAACTGACTTGTTGCCACGTTGAAAGTCACTGAGCTCTTCAGTAAGGCCATTCCACTACTAATGTTTGTCTATGGAGATTGCATGGCTGTGTGCTCAATTTTATACACCTGTCAGCAACGGGTGTGGCTGAAATAGCCGAATACACTCATTTGAAGGGGTATCCAAATATTTTTGTATAAATAGTGTAGTTGTTTTGCCTTAAAAGGGAACCAATATAATATTTGTTCAGCCATAAAGGGCTTTTCTACAAGCAGTCAATTGACACCCTTAATGGGTGGATGAACAGGTCTCAGATCTAATGTTTGATCCAACTTTTGACACATTTCAGTTGGAGAAGAGGTGTCCATCATAAGCATGAAATAACATTAAGGGACGACATAGATCTGATGTTGATTGAACAAAATGGACAGAAATGAGTCAGAATGGACGGAATAGAATCAGAATGGACAGAACAGAATCAGAATGGACAGAACAGAACAGAATCAGAATGGATGGAACAGAATCAGAATGGACAGAACAGAACAGAATCAGAATGGATGGAACAGAATCAGAAAGGACAGAACAGAATCAGAATGGACAGAACAGATTCAGAAAGGACAGAACAGAATCAGAATGGACAGAACAGAATCAGAATGGACGGAACAGAATCAGAATGGACAGAACAGAATCAGAATGGACAGAACAGAATCAGAATGGACAGAACAGAATCAGAAAGGACAGAACAGAATCAGAATGGACAGAACAGAATCAGAATGGACGGAACAGAATCAGAATGGACAGAACAGAATCAGAATGGACAGAACAGAATCAGAATGGACAGAACAGAATCAGAATGGACAGAACAGAATCAGAATGGACGGAACAGAATCAGAATGGACGGAATAGAATCAGAATGGACGGAACAAAATCAGAATGGACGGAACAGAATCAGAATGGACGGAACAGAATCAGAATGGACGGAATAGAATCAGAATGGACGGAACAGAATCAGAATGGACGGAACAGAATCAGAATGGACGGAACAGAATCAGAATGGACAGAACAGAATCAGAATGGACAGAACAGAATCAGAATGGACGGAACAAAATCAGAATGGACGGAACAAAATCAGAATGGACGGAACAGAATCAGAATGGACGGAACAAAATCAGAATGGACGGAACAGAATCAGAATGGACGGAACAGAATCAGAATGGACAGAACAGAATCAGAATGGACAGAACAGAATCAGAATGGACAGAACAGAATCAGAATGGACGGAACAAAATCAGAATGGACGGAACAAAATCAGAATGGACGGAACAAAATCAGAATGGACGGAACAGAATCAGAATGGACGGAACAGAATCAGAATGGACAGAATAGAATCAGAATGGACAGAACAGAATCAGAATGGACGGAACAGAATCAGAATGGACGGAACAGAATCAGAATGGACGGAACAGAATCAGAATGGACGGAACAGAATCAGAATGGACAGAACAGAATCAGAATGGACGGAACAGAATCAGAATGGACGGAACAGAATCAGAATGGACGGAACAAAAT
>NC_048577.1:69663746-69701246 GCF_013265735.2 Oncorhynchus mykiss
CAGTGTGGCCCTAGCTAGTACTACAGTAAGGTGTTTATAGTGTGGCCCTAGCTAGTACTACAGTAAGGTGTGTATAGGGTGGCCCTAGCTAGTCCTATAGTAAGGTGTGTATAGTGTGGCCCTAGCTAGTCCTATAGTAAGGTGTGTATAGGGTGGCCCTAGCTAGTCCTACAGTAAGGTGTTTATAGTGTGGCCCTAGCTAGTCCTACAGTAAGGTGTTTATAGTGTGGCCCTAGCTAGTCCTACAGTAAGGTGTGTATAGGGTGGCCCTAGCTAGTCCTACAGTAAGGTGTTTATAGTGTGGCCTAGCTAGTCCTACAGTAAGGTGTTTATAGTGTGGCCCTAGCTAGTCCTACAGTAAGGTGTTTACAGTGTGGCCCTAGCTAGTCCTACAGTAAGGTGTTTATAGGGTGGCCCTAGCTAGTCCTACAGTAAGGTGTGTATAGGGTGGCCCTAGCTAGTCCTACAGTAAGGTGTTTATAGTGTGGCCTAGCTAGTCCTACAGTAAGGTGTTTATAGTGTGGCCCTAGCTTGTCCTACAGTAAGGTGTTTACAGTGTGGCCCTAGCTAGTCCTACAGTAAGGTGTTTATAGGGTGGCCCTAGCTAGTCCTACAGTAAGGTGTTTATAGTGTGGCCCTAGCTAGTCCTATAGTAAGGTGTTTATAGTGTGGCCCTAGCTAGTCCTACAGTAAGGTGTTTATAGTGTGGCCCTAGCTAGTCCTACAGTAAGGTGTTTATAGTGTGGCCCTAGCTAGTCCTACAGTAAGGTGTTTATAGGGTGGCCCTAGCTAGTCCTACAGTAAGGTGGTTATAGTGTGGCCCTAGCTAGTCCTACAGTAAGATGGTTATAGTGTGGCCCTAGCTAGTCCTACAGTAAGGTGTTTATAGTGTGGCCCTAGCTAGTCCTACAGTAAGGTGTTTATAGTGTGGCCCTAGCTAGTACTACAGTAAGGTGTTTATAGTGTGGCCCTAGCTAGTATTACAGTATGGTGTTTATAGTGTGGCCCTAGCTAGTCTTACAGTAAGGTGTTTATAGTGTGGCCCTAGCTAGTCCTACAGTAAGGTGTTTATAGGGTGGCCCTAGCTAGTCCTACAGTAAGGTGTTTATAGTGTGGCCCTAGCTAGTACTACAGTAAGGTGTTTATAGTGTGGCCCTAGCTAGTCCTACAGTAAGGTGTTTATAGTGTGGCCCTAGCTAGTCCTACAGTAAGGTGTTTATAGTGTGGCCCTAGCTAGTCCTACAGTAAGGTGTTTATAGTGTGGCCCTAGCTAGTATTACAGTATGGTGTTCATAGTGTGGCCCTAGCTAGTCTTACAGTAAGGTGTTTATAGTGTGGCCCTAGCTAGTCCTACAGTAAGGTGTTTATAGGGTGGCCCTAGCTAGTCCTACAGTAAGGTGTTTATAGTGTGGCCCTAGCTAGTCCTACAGTAAGGTGTTTATAGGGTGGCCCTAGCTAGTCCTACAGTAAGGTGTTTATAGTGTGGCCCTAGCTAGTACTACAGTAAGGTGTTTATAGTGTGGCCCTAGCTAGTCCTACAGTAAGGTGTTTATAGTGTGGCCCTAGCTAGTCCTACAGTAAGGTGTTTATAGTGTGGCCCTAGCTAGTCCTACAGTAAGGTGTTTATAGTGTGGCCCTAGCTAGTCCTACAGTAAGGTGTGTATAGGGTGGCCCTAGCTAGTCCTACAGTAAGGTGTTTATAGTGTGGCCCTAGCTAGTCCTACAGTAAGGTGTTTATAGTGTGGCCCTAGCTAGTCCTACAGTAAGGTGTTTACAGTGTGGCCCTAGCTAGTCCTACAGTAAGGTGTTTATAGGGTGGCCCTAGCTAGTCCTACAGTAAGGTGTGTATAGGGTGGCCCTAGCTAGTCCTACAGTAAGGTGTTTATAGTGTGGCCTAGCTAGTCCTACAGTAAGGTGTTTATAGTGTGGCCCTAGCTAGTCCTACAGTAAGGTGTTTACAGTGTGGCCCTAGCTAGTCCTACAGTAAGGTGTTTATAGGGTGGCCCTAGCTAGTCCTACAGTAAGGTGTTTATAGTGTGGCCCTAGCTAGTCCTACAGTAAGGTGTTTATAGTGTGGCCCTAGCTAGTCCTACAGTAAGGTGTTTATAGTGTGGCCCTAGCTAGTCCTACAGTAAGGTGTTTATAGGGTGGCCCTAGCTAGTCCTACAGTAAGGTGGTTATAGTGTGGCCCTAGCTAGTCCTACAGTAAGGTGGTTATAGTGTGGCCCTAGCTAGTCCTACAGTAAGGTGTTTATAGTGTGGCCCTAGCTAGTCCTACAGTAAGGTGTTTATAGTGTGGCCCTAGCTAGTACTACAGTAAGGTGTTTATAGTGTGGCCCTAGCTAGTATTACAGTATGGTGTTTATAGTGTGGCCCTAGCTAGTCTTACAGTAAGGTGTTTATAGTGTGGCCCTAGCTAGTCCTACAGTAAGGTGTTTATAGGGTGGCCCTAGCTAGTACTACAGTAAGGTGTTTATAGTGTGGCCCTAGCTAGTCCTACAGTAAGGTGTTTATAGTGTGGCCCTAGCTAGTCCTACAGTAAGGTGTTTATAGTGTGGCCCTAGCTAGTCCTACAGTAAGGTGTTTATAGTGTGGCCCTAGCTAGTCCTACAGTAAGGTGTTTATAGGGTGGCCCTAGCTAGTCCTACAGTAAGGTGTTTATAGTGTGGCCCTAGCTAGTACTACAGTAAGGTGTTTATAGTGTGGCCCTAGCTAGTCCTACAGTAAGGTGTTTATAGTGTGGCCCTAGCTAGTCCTACAGTAAGGTGTTTATAGTGTAGTCCTAGCTAGTCCTACAGTAAGGTGTTTATAGTGTGGCCCTAGCTAGTCCTACAGTAAGGTGTTTATAGGGTGGCCCTAGCTAGTCCTACAGTAAGGTGTTTATAGTGTGGCCCTAGCTAGTCCTACAGTAAGGTGTTTATAGTGTGGCCCTAGCTAGTCCTACAGTAAGGTGGTTATAGTGTGGCCCTAGCTAGTCCTACAGTAAGGTGTTTATAGTGTGGCCCTAGCTAGTCCTACAGTAAGGTGTTTATAGTGTGGCCCTAGCTAGTCCTACAGTAAGGTGTTTATAGGGTGGCCCTAGCTAGTCCTACAGCAAGGTGTTTACGGTGTTTCAGAAAGTGAATGTGTAGATTTTATGCAGACTGACCCCACTCCTATATGACAACAAGCATCACAAACGTTTACATGTAAATTCACATTAAGTTCTCATTAAATGTCTCTAGAAAATGCTGATTATTTTTTTATTTATTTATTTCACCTTTATTTAACCAGGTAGGCTAGTTGAGAACAAGTTCTCATTTACAATTGCGACCTGGCCAGTTCTTCAAGCAAGGTCACAGTAGAGGAACCAGGGGATACCACTCACACAGAACCCAGCCAGGGTGAATCTGCATTTCTGTAAACAAACTAAGCTTGATAGACCCCATTAATAACATGACTTATTACAGTATGAATGGGATGATAATGAATTAACTTCAAGGGTAAACTCATACAGTTCTGCCCTATGACAATAGAGTCTGTCTGAGGATTAGAACCACAGGACATTCTCATTACAGGCCCAATGCATCAAACAGTAAGAACAGATCTGGGACCAGGATAGGCCGAATATGAACAGAACATTAATTACAATTCATCATCTCACAGTAACAACCGTATACCAACAGGACAAATAGGGCAAACACGAAACATAGCCTTGGGGTGTGTGTATTCACTAGGAACCAAACCAACCATGAAACATTGCCCTGGGGTATATTCACTAGGAACCAAACCAACCACGAAGCATAGCCCTGGGGTGTGTGTATTCACTAGGAACCAAACCAAACACGAAACATAGCCCTGGGGTGGGTGTATTCCCTAGGAACCAAACCAACCAAACGGAAGCCAACAGAAGACTAGACAACAGAACGAAACAGGGAGGGCCCTACCTCAAATCAAATCGAAATCAAATCAAATGTATTTATAAAGCCCTTCGTACATCAGCTGATGTCTCAAAGTGCTGTACAGAAACCCAGCCTAAAACCCCAAACAGCAGGCAATGCAGGTGTAGAAGCACGGTGGCTAGGAAAAACTCAATATAGCCTGGTTCCCAGATCTGACAATACAACAGGACAAATAGAATCAATATAGCCTGGTTCCCAGATCTGACAATACAACAGGACAAATAGAATCAATATAGCCTGGTTCCCAGATCTGACAATACAACAGGACAAATAGACTCAATATAGCCTGGTTCCAGATCTGACAATACAACAGGACAAATAGACTCAATATAGCCTGGTTCCAGATCTGACAATACAACAGGACAAATAGAATCAATATAGCCTGGTTCCAGATCTGACAATACAACAGGAGAAATAGAATCAATATAGCCTGGTTCCCAGATCTGACAATACAACAGGACAAATAGAATCAATATAGCCTGGTTCCCAGATCTGACAATACAACAGGACAAATAGAATCAATATAGCCTGGTTCCCAGATCTGACAATACAACAGGACAAATAGAATCAATATAGCCTGGTTCTAGATCTGACAATACAACAGGACAAATAGAATCAATATAGCCTGGTTCCCAGATCTGACAATACAACAGGACAAATAGAATCAATATTGCCTGGTTCTAGATCTGACAATACAACAGGACAAATAGAATCAATATAGCCTGGTTCCCAGATCTGACAATACAACAGGACAAATATAATCAATATAGCCTGGTTCTAGATCTGACAATACAACAGGACAAATAGAATCAATATAGCCTGGCTCCAGATCTGACAATACAACAGGACAAATAGAATCAATATAGCCTGGCTCCAGATCTGACAATACAACAGGACAAATAGCCCTCAGTAAAACAATGTAACCAACAGGTCAAGTAGCCCACAGTAAAACAACGTAACCCACAGGACAAGTAGCCCACAGTAAAACAACGTAACCCACAGGTCAAGTAGCCCACAGTAAAACAATGTGACATAACCAGAATGTGTTGATTCATCTGAGGGGGGGTTGGGTGCATGAGGTCCTGAGTCAGTCAATTAGTCAGTCAGGGTCTATGTATCTATGCAGACTAAAGAAACACACACACACCAAGTCAGTTAGGATCTGTGTTGTCTCCAGTCAGAACAGACTACCTGAGCGTGCATGACAGTATCCAATCAGAACAGACTATCTGAGTATACATGACAGCATCCAACCAGAACAGAATGAGTATACATGACAGTGTCACGCCCTGACCTTAGAGAGACTTTTTTATTTCTCTATTTGGCTAGGTCGGGGTGTGATTTGGGTGGGCATTCTAGTTTTTCTATTTCTTCGTTGGCCGGGTATGGTGCCCAATCAGAGGCAGATAGCTGTCTATCGTTGTCTCTGATTGGGGATCATACTTAGGCAGCCCTTTTTCCCACCTTAGTTTGTGGGATCTTGTTTTTTTTTTGCGTAGTTGCTGTTCAGCCCTGCAGAACTTTACGTTCGGTTTTGTATTTTGTTGGGGGGTTTTCAGTGTCATTTAATAAAATGAAAATGTACCTGTAACGGTTTTCTTTAGGTGAAGGAGAGGCGGACCAAAATGCAGCGTGGTTTCTATTCATGGTTTTTTAATTAAGAAAACTATACATGAATAAACGAACAAAACAATAACCGTGAGAAAACCTAAACAGCCCTATCTGGTGACAACAAACACAAAGACAGGAACAATCACCCACAAAACACTCAAAGAATATGGCTGCCAATCAGAGACAACGATAAACACCTGCCTCTGATTGAGAACCACTCCAGACAGCCATAGACTATTCTAGACTAACCCCACTAAGCCACAATCCCAATACATACCAAAACCCCAAGACAAAACACACCACATAATAAACCAATGTCACACCCTGGCCTGACCAAAATAATAAAGAAAACACAAAATACTAAGACCAGGGCGTGACAGTACCCCCCTGCACCTTGGTCTAATCCATCTTTAAACAAACGTAACAGACAGTCTATATACAGGCTATATGCTATCTCCATCTCCTCAAATATACACATATTGATGAAAAACTTAAAACAACATTTCCAAGACAAGAACACCGCAATGAAATGTCTGGAAGCTGTCAGACATGTTTCACTGATGTTTCACCAGCGACTCCTGTGGCGGGCCGGGCGCAGTGCGCGCTAACCAAGGTTGCCAGGTGCACGGTGTTTTCATCCGACACATTGGTGCGGCTGGCTTCCGGGTTGGATGCACGCTGTGTTAAGAAGCAGTGCGGCGTGGTTGGGTTGTGTATCGGAGGACGCATGACTTTCGACCTTCGTCTCTCCCGAGCCCGTACGGGAGTTGTAGCGATGAGACAAGATAGTAGCTACTAACAACTGGATACCATGAAATTGGGGAGAAAAAGGGGGTAAAATTCAACAACAAAAACACACAAAAAAAAAAAAGATACACAACTATCTGCCAACTAAGATACACAACCAACTATCTCTGAATTAAGAAACAACAAACAGCACAACTACAAGACAGAGAGGCTTTTCACTCTTACCTGAGTAACCAAGTCATCACAACTGCTATCTCACAACACACAAGGGCAAGCAGGCAGCACAGCACGGAAGCATTGGGTTTCTGCTTGCTGTATGTGGATTGGACTTCTACAGGGCTGATTATCGTTATCATGACTCTGGGTATCATGCACCAACGGTACATTATCAGCCAGACAGGCAGCACATGACAGCAATTACATACCACACATTAAAGAACATTGCCTCACCTTAAAGAACATTGCCTCACATTAAAGAACATTGACTCCCTCACATTAAATAACACTGATCCCTCACATTAAAGAGCAATGACTCCCTCACATTAAAGAACAATGACTCCCTCACATTAAAGAACAATGACTCCCTCACATTAAAGAACAATGACTCCCTCACATTAAAGAACAATGATTCCCTCACATTAAAGAACAATGACTCCCTCACATTAAAGAACAATGACTCCCTCACATTAAAGAACAATGACTCCCTCACATTAAAGAACAATGACTCCCTCACATTAAAGAGCATTGCCTCACATTAAATAACAATGACTCCCTCACATTAAAGAACATTGACTCCCTCACATTAAAGAGCAATGACTCCCTCACATTAAAGAGCAATGACTCCCTCACATTAAAGAGCATTGCCTCACATTAAAGAACAATGACTCCCTCACATTAAAGAGCAATGACTCCCACACATTACAGAACAATGACTCCCTCACATTAAAGAACAATGACTCCCTCACATTAAAGAACAATGACTGCCACACGTTTTTGAGCCAAGGCCAACCTTTCATATGTTCCCTATTTTCCTGTGACCCTCCAGTCGAGGTCCACAAAACAGTACGTCTGACCTCTACACAGTCCAGTCCTATGCTGTGACCTGGTAGGAACGGGCTGTGTGTGTCCCGACCACGGGCCCAGACCCACTGATTGAGAACCGCCGGTTTAGAGTTGCCATGCATCGTCACCTTGGTAACAGCAGTGTGGAAGGTTTTATAAAGCAGTCAAGACAAACATCGACTCGACACACACACACACACTCCTATCATGCACCTACCTGTTATATCCTGCTGCAACACAACACCTACCTTCTACTGTTCTGACAGGTACTGGTCAGTACAACATAACACCTACCTGGTTCTGTTCTGACAGGTACTGGTCATTACAACATAACACCTACCTGGTTCTGTTCTGACAGGTACTGGTCATTACAACATAACACCTACCTTCTACTGTTCTGACAGGTACTGGTCATTACAACATAACACCTACCTGGTTCTGTTCTGACAGGTACTGGTCATTACAACATAACACCTACCTTCTACTGTTCTGACAGGTACTGGTCATCCTCACGGGGAACATTCTCAGGTCAAGTTCCCGGGTATGTGGATTAAACTCTTTCACTCCGGTCATGTACATTATAAAGTAATCCCAGAGTTCAGGTAAGGTGACGGAGGACATGGCTGATGGAGTACGAGTGGTGCTGTGGCCGCACAGGGAGGGAGTGAGTGAACGCTCCTGAGGGAGGGTGTGTTTGTGTGTGTGAGAGGGAGGGAGGGATTGAAAGAGAGAAATAGCGAAACAGAGTTAGAGAGAGGGAGGGAGGGAGGGAGAGAACAGTCAACAAAGAGAGATTGAGAGGCAGACATATAGACAGACAGAGAGAGAGAGAGAGAGAGACAGATAGAACAGACAGAGTCATTCAGGGGACAGCAGCGTGTGTGTGTGTGTGTGTGTGTGTGTGTGTGTGTGTGTGTGTGTGTGTGTGTGTGTGTGTGTGTGTGTGTGTGTGTGTGTGTGTGTGTGTGTGTGTGTGTGTGTTACGCTGCTATAGTACCTCCCACGGCTGGTCCTGTGCTTATTAAGTGGTCCTTGCTTACCCTGTCCTACTGTCAACCCTGTCCTACTGTCAACCCTGTCCTACTGTCAACCCTGTCCTACTGTCAACCCTGTCCTACTGTCAACCCTGTCCTGTCAGCTCCTAAATTTAGCTACAAGTCACCAGGCAGAGAGAGTGACTCCTCCCCTGGCAGGGCAGGCAACACCCCGAACCCTGCTCTCTACATCTACACCCCCCCCCCCCCTCTCTCTACAACTCTTCCATTATGTCCCATTCCCTATCTCTCTTTCTACTCTACTACCTCTATTTCTCTCTCTCCATCCCTCTCTCTCACCATCTCTCCAAACACACACGGTGCACAAACACATCCACGCGCCATCACGTCCGCCACCTCGTCCGCCTCGAGGTTACTAACTGTACATTGGAAGGGCTGCTCTAAAGATCACATGTTGCACAAATACAAAAACATGTAATCTAGTTGATCTGGAGTCACAGTATAGGCTACATTACCAAGACACGTATGTATACCAAGAGAAAGCCTTACCCGCGCTGCGCCATGGAGATGCGTGATGGGTAGCAGTGGTTCACACAGCAGTGCCAGAGACACGTTATATAACTATCTATTGTAGCCTGAATATGGGTCGGATTTGTTCAGCAATAGTGTGACTCTCATCCCAATGGTTAGTATCCTCATGGGCTTCCGTTGATAAATCTGGATATAGGAGATTAGGTTTACTGAGTCCTCGAAAATTAAATAGGAAATAAATAGAAGCGGCATTCATAATAAACAATGAAACTCTATATTAAGCAAACTGTAACAACTTTGTATAATGTATATCTTTCATGTGTAGCACTTGATGTCTGCACCGTTATAAATCAGTGCCGGACATACAAACCCGCTGACGCACGCAACTCTCCAAATGTCTGTGGCTCAAAACAAGAGTGGGGAGCACACTGAGCAACAACACCTCCCGTGAAAACATTGAAACTGGTTTGTTTAATAATCCCATAACAGTTTCTCAAAGTATCAACACATGCGTGATATCGGTCACAGAATAGTCCCAATCCAAACCAGCCAGAGAACAAGGCTAGAGCCAGACCATGCCCAACGCGCATGATGACATAGCAAAAGTAAGGAGCCTAGTAGGTGACAGACAAGTTTATGTTTTGAACAAAGTGACACATGATGAACACAAACTCTGCGGACATCTCTCTCCAGTCCTCTCTCACCAATAGATAAGCGAGAGTCCATCAAAACGCTCAAACTCTCGTCCTCGTCCTCCTTTCGGCATAACAACAGTAGACTAGTAGCCTAAGTGACAGACAAGCTAATGTTTTTAACTTCATCAACCATAGTAGCCATATATAGGGCGCGGCGTCCAATAGAGCTACCTCAACCCAAAAGTGACACATGATGGTGTCACAACACAAACTCTGGAGTTGTCATCTCTCTCGAGTTCTCCCTTACCAGTAAATTAGCGAGAGTCCATCAAAACGCTCGAGTTC
This sequence comes from Oncorhynchus mykiss, assembly GCF_013265735.2. NCBI lineage: Eukaryota > Metazoa > Chordata > Actinopteri > Salmoniformes > Salmonidae > Oncorhynchus > Oncorhynchus mykiss. The sequence goes on from NC_048577.1 coordinate 69,673,614, forward strand.
TCGTCCTCCTCCTTTCGAAAAGGGCATAGCATCCAAATATTTAGCTCCTGTGACTGCTGGCTCAGTTGTTTTTTTCCCCACCACAACAACGATCCCCGGGCCCCGCGGGATAACTTTAACGCTTCACTCCGTCCATCAGTTGACGCGTCGACGTGCTGCGCTGTTCCTTCGCTGAGTGTGGAGATGTGTCAGCGCTGATTCATTCCGCATCAAATTAATGATAACGAGATTGCTGCCTGGCTGCAACAGTAGCTAGCTGAGGGCGGGAAACTCAGCTCAACTAGCGCATTTTCTAATCTGGGGGACACGTGGAGGTTTTATGTTGAGCGAACCCTTCTGTTCAACCATATCGTTATTACTTTTTATTGTTTTCTTTCTTATAATAACTGCCGCGTCTGTTCGTTCTCATGGGAGAGCGTGTTTTCAGTCTCATACAACAGATGCTAGTGGACAGAGAGAGAGAGAGAGAGAGAGAGAGAGAGAGAGAAAGAGCGAGAGAGAAAAGAGAGCGAGCGAGAGAAAGAGAGAGAGACAGAGAGAGAGAGACACAGCGAGAGAGAGAAAGAGAGACAGAGACAGAGACAGAGAGAGAGAGACACAGCGAGAGAGAGAAAGAGAGACAGAGACAGAGAGAGAGAGAGAGACAGAGAGAGAGACACAGAGAGAGAGAGAGACAGAGAGAGACAGAGACAGAGAGAGAGAGAGAGAGACAGAGAGAGAGAGAGAGACACAGAGAGAGAGAGACACAGGGAGTTTGTGGACCAAAGCAAGTCAAGGCAGGTGAAGCTCCTGCGAGGTCTCAACCGCCCCGGGTGCAATGCGCGCTGGCCACGTCTCTCCCATGTTGCTGTAACTATCCACTCGCCAGCAGAGCAGTCAACCTGCCTGGTAAGGTGAAGCTCAAGAATAGCCAGCGGGCCGTGGCAGCCCCGTGCGTAATAAGAGGCCCCATTCTACTCAAAAACAAACGTCATTGTAGTTATATTGTTGGACTATGAGACGATTAGAACAGAGTTTGAATCCCCTCTCATGAGCTAGTCGTTAATTGGCAATTAAGGAGGGCAGGGTGTTTTGATAGGCAGCCTATGGGCCTTGATCATGGGGAGTAGGGCGCCATCTGGGACGCAAATCCTAATTCATTTGCCATTGAGAGGGAAGGAGCTGTGAGATGTCTGACTCTTGCTATTTAACAAAGCATAGTAGTGAGAGAAAAGAGGAGCGAATGGATGGGCGAGGTAGGGTTGGACTTATTAGGGTGACCGCACCCAAATGCGGGACAGATGTATGATTTCGCGGGACAAATGTATGATTTCGCGGGACAGATGTATGATTTCGCGGGACCATGTAGCCTACATGATTTATTCACTGCAACTAATCATTATACAACGTTATTTGTTGACGATATGACATTGGCCTAAGTATCGCCTTGACTCTGCGCAGAATATCAGATCTCAACGATTGGAGAAGTGTTTAACATCGCCAGTACCACATCCTTATGATATATATATCTTGTCAAAAGAGAAACGTTACTGCAAACTGAGATCCGTATATAATGATGATAATCTCATGTCTCCGCCCTAACAACGGGGGGGGGGGGGGGCTTATTTTGGACAGATGTTGGCAAGTGAAAAAGCTCTCGCTTCACCTCTTTCTCCGCTGCAGAAGAGACAGGTTGGAATGCCTGACTAAAATATAGATCAAATCCACCTTTTTTTGTAAATTAGTGGCGTTAGAATACTTTGATAAAATCAAATGTGTGAACATGATTTTTTTGGTTGCGAACCAAGGGCCAAAATGCAGGTCGGTCCCCACACAATCCGAGACATGTGGTCACCCTAGGTGGACTGGCCTGCCTGGTCCGTTTTTTGGGCCACTGAGCCTGCCTAACTTGTTTGTTGTTGTTTTTTTTTTGTGTAAAATTATAATTATCTGGCTGATAATGGAGTCTTAAGGAACAAAAATGGGCCGGTGTGTTAGAAAAGCCAGGGCCGATTTTCGGTCCCAAGCCGCCCCTGGGGATAAAGGTTGAGAAAAGAGGTAACAGAAGGTTTGTGAGGTATAAAAAGCATCCAGCTCAGCTGGTGGCCTGTAGTCTGTTAGTTTTGACCTCGTGCCAGGTCAAGGTCTGGCCTACTTGGACTGGTCTGGTTTGGTCTGGTATACTGCTCTGGCTACCGCTGGGCTTTGGTCTTGTGTCAGAAAAGCATGACAATTCTGCCTGCACTCAACCACCTAATTTGAGAGACAAGCGCAGTGGCTGACTCACCGATAGAAGAGGCAATTGCCTCAGTCCTCGCATCATCAAGAGGACTGGTGAGCTGGGCATAATACCAACAAAAAATACTAGTCATATTTATTTTATTAAATATATATTTATCCTCTATATTATTCTGTTAATAGTGTTAATATTGTTTGGTTAGATACTGTTCATAGTACCTTTAATAGCTGTGTTTATGGACATTTACAACTGTTATGTAGCCTCATGCTACCGTGCACTGTATTCAGCCTTATGTAGCATGTAGCCTGATGTAGCCTCATGCTACCGTGCACTGTATTCAGAGTAGAGTTATATCATGTCAGTATAGAGTTATATCATGTCATAGCAGTATAGCGATATATCATTTCATAGCAGTATAGAGTTATGTCATAGCAGTATAGAGTTATATCATGTCATAGCAGTATTGCGATATATCATGTCATAGCAGTATAGAGTTATATCATGTCATAGCAGTATAGGGTTATAGCAGTATAGAGTTATATCATGTCATAGCAGTATAGAGTTATGTCATAGAAGTATAGAGTTATGTCATGTCACAGCAGTATAGAGTTATATCATGTCATAGCAGTATAGAGTTATGTCATAGCAGTATAGAGTTATATCATGTCATAGCAGTATAGCGATATATCATGTCATAGCAGTATAGAGTTATATCATGACATAGCAGTATAGAGTTATATCATGACATAGCAGTATAGAGTTATATCATATCATAGCAGTATAGAGTTATATCATGACATAGCAGTATAGAGTTATATCATGACATAGCAGTATAGAGTTATATCATGTCATAGCAGTATAGAGTTATATCATGTCATAGCAGTGTAGAGTTATATCATGTCATATCAGTAAATGCCAGTAATCTTCACTGTCAGCAAGTCAGTACTCTCAGAGTTGGGTGTTGTGAACCCGTTAGTCAGTACTCTCAGAGTTGGGTGTTGTGAACCCGTTAGTCAGTACTCTCAGAGTTGGTTGTTGTGAACCCGTTAGTCAGTACTCTCAGAGTTGAGTGTTGTGAACCCGTTAGTCAGTACTCTCAGAGTTGGGTTTTGTGAACCCGTTAGGTAGTCAGTACTCTCAGAGTTGGGTGTTGTGAACCCGTTAGTTAGTCAGTACTCTCAGAGTTGGGTGTTGTGAACCCGTTAGTTAGTACTCTCAGAGTTGAGTGTTGTGAACCCGTTAGTTAGTCAGTACTCTCAGAGTTGGGTGTTGTGAACCCATTAGTCAGTACTCTCAGAGTTGGTTGCTGTGAACCCGTTAGTCAGTACTCTCAGAGTTGGGTGTTGTGAACCCGTTAGTCAGTACTCTCAGAGTTGGGTGTTGTGAACCCGTTAGTTAGTCAGTACTCTCAGAGTTGGTTGTTGTGAACCCGTTAGTCAGTACTCTCAGAGTTGGGTGTTGTGAACCCGTTAGTCAGTACTCTCAGAGTTGGGTGTTGTGAACCCGTTAGTCAGTACTCTCAGAGTTGGGTGTTGTGAACCCGTTAGTTAGTCAGTACTCTCAGAGTTGGGTGTTGTGAACCCGTTATCTGTATAAACCTCTTCTGAAGACACTTGGACTTGTTGTTGCTGGACAGACCTGTGGTGGCTGAACCTTATCCACAGGCTACTATAGCTCTCCACTAGGGCCCCGTTATCCATGGTCCACAAGGATCAGCCCTTAGTATTTTTCAACATGTTTTTACTATAAAACCCAGTGAAAGAAAATGTACCCACGCAGGCCTAGTTCTCATCTCAGGTCTTCAGAGCTTAGCAGACACATCTTTGAGACTGGTCTGCCTATTTTATCACTGTCCTGTCTGACCTTCACTGTCCCTCTCCTTCCCTAGCAAGTGTCCCATCAGCAGAAACAGACTGGTCGTTGGGCAATTCTGGCAAATGACAGATGGGCTGGTGGGGGGTCTCAAGGGAGAAAACCGGTTTCTGTGTGTGTGTCCCCCCCCCCCCTCCTTCCTAACCAGTGTCCCATCAGGAGTAGTTGTCTCCTAGCTAATGGTCCTGGATGAGTTCAATCAATCACTTCCTAGATCTGTGGTTAGTTAGTTAGTTAGTTAGTTAGGGACCATGTTCTACCTTAAAGGGCGATTTATACGCTGCAGAGACGGACCCTACGGTGAAGGACCCTATGGTGAAGAACCCTACGGTGAAGGAACCTACAGTGAAGGACCCTACGGTGAAGGACCCTACGGTGAAGAACCCTACGGTGAAGGAGCCTACAGAGAAGGACCCTACGGTGAAGGACCCTACGGTGAAGGACCCTACGGTGAAGGAGCACAGTGTCGCAATGTTGTATTTCGTCACAAAGGGGTTTCTCCTTGTAGTGCGCTTCCACATTTGAAACACTCTCGTGCCACATGTAAATTGTAGCGTGCCGTATCATTCCACAATGAGAAGACCACATGTAAATTGTAGCGTGCCGTATCATTCCACAGTGAGAAGACCACATGTAAATTGTAACGTGCCGTATCATTCCACAATGAGAAGACCACATGTAAATTGTAACGTGCCGTATCATTCCACAATGAGAAGACCACATGTAAATTGTAACGTGCCGTATCATTCCACAATGAGAAGACCACATGTAAATTGTAGCGTGCCGTATCATTCCACAATGAGAAGACCACATGTAAATTGTAGCGTGCCGTATCATTCCACAGTGAGAAGACCACATGTAAATTGTAACGTGCCGTATCATTCCACAATGAGAAGACCACATGTAAATTGTAACGTGCCGTATCATTCCACAATGAGAAGACCACATGTAAATTGTAACGTGCCGTATCATTCCACAATGAGAAGACCACATGTAAATTGTAGCGTGCCGTATCATTCCACAATGAGAAGACCACATGTAAATTGTAGCGTGCCGTATCATTCCACAGTGAGAAGACCACATGTAAATTGTAGCGTGCCGTATCATTCCACAATGAGAAGACCACATGTAAATTGTAACGTGCCGTATCATTCCACAATGAGAAGACCACATGTAAATTGTAACGTGCCGTATCATTCCACAATGAGAAGACCACATGTAAATTGTAACGTGCCGTATCATTCCACAATGAGAAGACCACATGTAAATTGTAACGTGCCGTATCATTCCACAGTGAGAAGACCACATGTAAATTGTAACGTGCCGTATCATTCCACAATGAGAAGACCACATGTAAATTGTAACGTGCCGTATCATTCCACAATGAGAAGACCACATGTAAATTGTAACGTGCCGTATCATTCCACAATGAGAAGACCACATGTAAATTGTAACGTGCCGTATCATTCCACAATGAGAAGACCACATGTAAATTGTAACGTGCCGTATCATTCCACAATGAGAAGACCACATGTAAATTGTAACGTGCCGTATCATTCCACAATGAGAAGACCACATGTAAATTGTAACGTGCCGTATCATTCCACAATGAGAAGACCACATGTAAATTGTAACGTGCCGTATCATTCCACAATGAGAAGACCACATGTAAATTGTAACGTGCCGTATCATTCCACAATGAGAAGACCACATGTAAATTGTAGCGTGCCGTATCATTCCACAATGAGAAGACCACATGTAAATTGTAACGTGCCGTATCATTCCACAATGAGAAGACCACATGTAAATTGTAACGTGCCGTATCATTCCACAATGAGAAGACCACATGTAAATTGTAGCGTGCCGTATCATTCCACAATGAGAAGACCACATGTAAATTGTAACGTGCCGTATCATTCCACAATGAGAAGACCACATGTAAATTGTAACGTGCCGTATCATTCCACAATGAGAAGACCACATGTAAATTGTAGCGTGCCGTATCATTCCACAATGAGAAGACCACATGTAAATTGTAACGTGCCGTATCATTCCACAATGAGAAGACCACATGTAAATTGTAACGTGCCGTATCATTCCACAATGAGAAGACCACATGTAAATTGTAACGTGCCGTATCATTCCACAATGAGAAGACCACATGTAAATTGTAACGTGCCGTATCATTCCACAATGAGAAGACCACATGTAAATTGTAACGTGCCGTGTCATTCCACAATGAGAAGACCACATGTAAATTGTAACGTGCCATATCATTCCACAATGAGAAGACCACATGTAAATTGTAACGTGCCGTATCATTCCACAATGAGAAGACCACATGTAAATTGTAGCGTGCCGTATCATTCCACAATGAGAAGACCACATGTAAATTGTAACGTGCCGTATCATTCCACAATGAGAAGACCACATGTAAATTGTAACGTGCCGTATCATTCCACAATGAGAAGACCACATGTAAATTGTAACGTGCCGTATCATTCCACAATGAGAAGACCACATGTAAATTGTAGCGTGCCGTATCATTCCACAATGAGAAGACCACATGTAAATTGTAGCGTGCCGTATCATTCCACAGTGAGAAGACCACATGTAAATTGTAGCGTGCCGTATCATTCCACAATGAGAAGACCACATGTAAATTGTAACGTGCCGTATCATTCCACAATGAGAAGACCACATGTAAATTGTAACGTGCCGTATCATTCCACAATGAGAAGACCACATGTAAATTGTAACGTGCCGTATCATTCCACAATGAGAAGACCACATGTAAATTGTAACGTGCCGTATCATTCCACAGTGAAAAGACCACATGTAAATTGTAACGTGCCGTATCATTCCACAATGAGAAGACCACATGTAAATTGTAACGTGCCGTATCATTCCACAATGAGAAGACCACATGTAAATTGTAACGTGCCGTATCATTCCACAATGAGAAGACCACATGTAAATTGTAACGTGCCGTATCATTCCACAATGAGAAGACCACATGTAAATTGTAACGTGCCGTATCATTCCACAATGAGAAGACCACATGTAAATTGTAACGTGCCGTATCATTCCACAATGAGAAGACCACATGTAAATTGTAACGTGCCGTATCATTCCACAATGAGAAGACCACATGTAAATTGTAACGTGCCGTATCATTCCACAATGAGAAGACCACATGTAAATTGTAACGTGCCGTATCATTCCACAATGAGAAGACCACATGTAAATTGTAGCGTGCCGTATCATTCCACAATGAGAAGACCACATGTAAATTGTAACGTGCCGTATCATTCCACAATGAGAAGACCACATGTAAATTGTAACGTGCCGTATCATTCCACAATGAGAAGACCACATGTAAATTGTAGCGTGCCGTATCATTCCACAATGAGAAGACCACATGTAAATTGTAACGTGCCGTATCATTCCACAATGAGAAGACCACATGTAAATTGTAACGTGCCGTATCATTCCACAATGAGAAGACCACATGTAAATTGTAGCGTGCCGTATCATTCCACAATGAGAAGACCACATGTAAATTGTAACGTGCCGTATCATTCCACAATGAGAAGACCACATGTAAATTGTAGCGTGCCGTATCATTCCACAATGAGAAGACCACATGTAAATTGTAACGTGCCGTATCATTCCACAATGAGAAGACCACATGTAAATTGTAACGTGCCGTATCATTCCACAATGAGAAGACCACATGTAAATTGTAATGTGCCGTATCATTCCACAATGAGAAGACCACATGTAAATTGTAGCGTGCCGTATCATTCCACAATGAGAAGACCACATGTAAATTGTAACGTGCCGTATCATTCCACAATGAGAAGACCACATGTAAATTGTAACGTGCCGTATCATTCCACAATGAGAAGACCACATGTAAATTGTAGCGTGCCGTATCATTCCACAATGAGAAGACCACATGTAAATTGTAACGTGCCCGTATCATTCCACAATGAGAAGACCACATGTAAATTGTAACGTGCCGTATCATTCCACAATGAGAAGACCACATGTAAATTGTAATGTGCCGTATCATTCCACAATGAGAAGACCACATGTAAATTGTAACGTGCCGTATCATTCCACAATGAGAAGACCACATGTAAATTGTAGCGTGCCGTATCATTCCACAATGAGAAGACCACATGTAAATTGTAACGTGCCGTATCATTCCACAATGAGAAGACCACATGTAAATTGTAACGTGCCGTATCATTCCACAATGAGAAGACCACATGTAAATTGTAACGTGCCGTATCATTTCCACAATGAGAAGACCACATGTAAATTGTAACGTGCCGTATCATTCCACAATGAGAAGACCACATGTAAATTGTAACGTGCCGTATCATTCCACAATGAGAAGACCACATGTAAATTGTAACGTGCCGTATCATTCCACAATGAGAAGACCACATGTAAATTGTAACGTGCCGTATCATTCCACAGTGAGAAGACCACATGTAAATTGTAACGTGCCGTATCATTCCACAATGAGAAGACCACATGTAAATTGTAACGTGCCGTATCATTCCACAATGGGAAGACCACATGTAAATTGTAACGTGCCCGTATCATTCCACAGTGAGAAGACCACATGTAAATTGTAATGTGCCGTATCATTCCACAATGGGAAGACAACAACAAGTAAATCTCTGCTATCGCCTCCTTGTGTATGTTGCTATTCGGGGGTCTAGGAACACGGAGGATATTGGGAGATTCTCGTTTGGTCAAAAGACCGTCCTCTGTCCTCACTCCCCCGTGATCCGGAAACCGATAAGTGGTCAAGTGGTCAAGTGTCAATTTGTTAGTCGGCCGTCTTCTAAAGAGTGTCCTCCTCTCCTCGATAACCACCTTTCATCGAGGGCCTTTTCTCAATTAGATTTGCTCACCTCCTGTGTCCTCTCTCACCCATCCTCTCTCAACTCCTTTTGAAAAGGGTCAAAGGAAAATGACGAGAGGTGACGACGAGAGGGAATGTGAACAAAAATGCATCAATGTATCAAATTAAATGTATCAAATTAAACTCTCCTTCTCCACTCGACCGTCAGCAAGCAAATTACGTTTACAGGGTGGAATCAACCAAATAAATGTATAAAGTCATAAAAACAAATTTAGTTGATTATCCAATACATTTTATAGACAGAAAAAATAAATAGCACATTGTTTTTAAATGTTTGCATGACTTTCTCATTCTATTTCTGTGGAGGTGGGGGTTTGTCCTCAAATTCCCGTTTGAGGAATTCCAGACATTCTATGTTAAACATTCTAACTGATTCTACTGGGAACAGAACACTGAGAATAATGTTCTAGAATCATGTTCTAGGAATTTACCCCTTCCTGGAGGGAAAAGGAAATGCTGGGTGGCATTAGGGTTGCACATTTTGGGGAATATTCAGAAGTGGAAACTTTCTGTGGAAATTAACGGGAATATATGGGAATTAACGGAAATATATGCAAATTCATATTAATACCATTTAAATGTAGATGTTTTTTGCATTAGATATCTTTACCATATCATATGGAGACAGACACATAAACCTTGTACCTTATCATAAATAGATATAATTGCAAATGATTAAATCCTTCCAATAGAAATTTTAAAACAATTTAGTTACAAATTGAACTTTAATTAAATGAGTTTACTCTTCACATGGGATGATTTCACTGAACAACAATAGAAAGGGAATATTGAATGATCCACAATGATTCACCGCATCTCCCAAAAACGTTTTCAACATACATCTGTAAAAATATATTCTAGAAACTAAAGCTTTGGTTGTCTTCCTCTCAGGCTTCCATGTCTTCTCCCTGGACCTCCTCAATGTCCACCTCTTGACCATCAGACTCGGAGGCCTCATCTTCATTGTCACTTTCCAACCTTGTTGAGGATGGCTCGTTGTCAGGCTCAAAAAGTCTCCAATTTGCCCGGATGGCCACCAACTTTTCAACCCTTGTATTGGTCAACCTGTTGCGTGCTTTGGTGTGTGTTCCCAAATAAGGACCAGTTGCCGCTGATGTTGGTGGGAGAGACTACTTCCCCTCCAGGAGACCGTCAAACATGATGACAAAACCACCCCAACAGGTGTTGCTGGGCAGCTTCAATGTGGTGCTCTTATTCTTCTCACGTTGCTTGGTGAGGTAGATTGCTGCTATAACTTGATGACCCTTCACATACCAAATCATTTCCTTGTCTCTCTTGTAGTGTATCCATTGTTTTCGGTGCCATGATGTCCTTGAGGAGCAGATTCAATGCATGAGCAGCACATCCAATGGGTGTGATATGAGGGTAGGACTCCTCCACTTTAGACCAAGCAGCCTTCATGTTGGCAGTATTGTCTGTCACCAGTGCAAATACCTTCTGTGGTCCAAGGTCATTGATGACTGCCTTCAGCTCATCTGCAATGTAGAGACCGGTGCGTATGTTGTCCCTTGGGTCTGTGCTCTTGTAGAATGCTGGTTGAGGGGTGGAGATTATGTAGTTAATTATTCCTTGCCCACAAACATTCGACCACCCATCAGCGATGATTGCAATACAGTCTGCTTTCTCTATGATTTTCTTGACCTTCACTTGAACTCTGTTGAACTCTGAATTCAGCAAATGAGTAGATAAAGCATTTCTGGTTGGAGGGGTGTATGCTGGGCGAAGAACATTCAGAAATCTCTTCCAACACACATTGCCTGTGAGCATCAGAGGTGAACCAGTTGCATACACAGCTCAAGCAAGACATTCATCAGCATTTCTCTGACTACACCCTCCATTGAGAAAAAAAAGTAGTCATTCCAGGAAGACCATGTTCTGTTGCTATCGATAAGGTGTCTGATTCATAATTTTCACCTCGAATAGAAGTAGAGGGACTTTTGTCAGAGGTTGCTTGTTGTGAGCGCTGAGGGAACTTTATGCACTTGGCCAGATGATTCTGCATCTTTGTTGCATTCTTCACATATGATTTGGCACAGTATTTGCAAATGTACACAGCTTTTCCTTCTACATTAGCTGCAGTGAAATGTCTCCACACATCAGATATATAAATGCCCGTGGCATTTTCCTGTAAAGATTAGAAAAATAAATGTTAAAAAATAATAATACAATTCCATGTACAGATAAATAGTTAAGCAGTTAGATTAAACAACTCCTTTGTAAGATAAATGTTTTAAAATGAAACATGTATGGAAACAGGTGAATTGACACTCCTCAGTTAGCAGGCTCAAGCAAGCTAAGACCCACATGGTAGCAAAAACTAACTAGCAGAAATGTTTAACAAGTTAGAAATTATTTAAACAGACTTTGCTGTAGGCTACTATTTACTAGTTAACAAAAAATCATGTATGTCATATAAAATATATTCACCCCACCCAGTATTGTAATCAAAACTTACCAGAAAGCATGTAGTCCTTGGCTCAGACAGTGTAGTAGTGTGGGCTCAATAGCATCTCATTAGTGTGCAAGATCTTGAGAATCAGCTGTACATGTGATGGAAGAATGCACTGTGCATGCAGAGGATTGAACATCCATTGAATTGGGGATAGTTTAACCAAAATATGCCACAAAACCTACAATTGCCTTATTGCCTTATGTGTATTCCACAAAAAAAGGTTCACTGTAAACACATTTTTTTTTGATGAATTTAAGTACAATTCCCAATATTTCTGGGCTTAACGTTCCATGTAAAATTTCTGGAATTTTTCGGGAAATTTACCGAAAAGTTTCAGACCCTTTGCAACCCAATGAGGCACAGAGAGTTGTTTTCAGTCATCGTACCGTACCATATACTGTAGATCTCCTGTTCTCCTGTAGACACCATCCTTGGTCTTTCTCTGCCTTGGAAGCACCTGGTGGGTGAAATAGAACCAACCGTTCCCAAACTCGTTACGTTTCCGTTTTGGTGTTTTGCCCTAAGCACTACACAGCTGATTCAAATATTCAAAGATTGATGATGAGTTGGTTATTTGAATCCGCTGTGTAGTGGTAGGGCAAAAAAACAAAAAGAAATCTGTACCCCTTAGGGGCCCCAGCCCCAAGTTTGGGAAACCCAATCTTTGAATTGAAAACGATCAAAGCAGTCAACATTTTCTGTGAATTGATGAGAGAGTTTTACTATGATGTAAACCGCTGTGAGGTTACCTCATCTGTTGTGACCCAATTATCTCTCTTCCTACTGAGCACAGACATCTCTATTCCACGTTGGTTCAAACGTCATTTCATTGAACTGACGTAGAAACAACGTTTATTCAACCATTGTGTCCTCCTCCTGTTCACTACCTACAAAATGTTCCGGTCATTTCCTTTCAAATCCATGAAGGAAAGAGGAACAGGCTACTTCGGGGAGGAAGGTTATTGGGACACAGCCCTAGCCTCCTAGACTGACAGGAGTAGCCCCATCAGCCAATAGGATGGAGTCTAACGTAGACATGGTTCTGTCCAGTATGTTGTGCTCTCTAGTGGTCAACACTGATACTGTCTCCTATACAGAGGGTTTACACTGCAGTAGGGGCAATGTTGCACCACTGAGGTCAAACAGACATACTCTACCATATGCCTGTAGCCGTTAGATCCAGGTATGAATGCATTTAGTGTGCAACAAAATGAATAGAAAGGTGAAATGCAAATGGAGGAATGTCTGAACGCTGAGTTTGATGTAGAAGAAAGACACGATTGATTTTTACCGATGATTAGTTGATCTTGGGTGTAGAAATGGAATTGTGAGGCCAGACCACTGTACTTAAGGAGGAATATCCTTTTCATGCTACAGTGTGTCTGTTCAGGTCACACGCCCCCTTGTGGTGAATAGTGTTTCACTGTCAGTCCCTGACACCCACTTGTCAGTCAATTGAACACACTCACACACACACACACACGCCTCTTAGAATACCTTCCACTACAATAGATCAACCATAGGAGGCTGACAGCAGCTGACAACAGACAACCTTTGAACCCCACTATCACCTCTGCTGAGTCATCACTTACTGTAGAACCCCCAATGTGGAGGAAATAGCAGATAATCAGCACATAGAAACAGAAAATATAGAATATATAGAAACAGAAAACATAGAATATATAGAAACAGAAAACATAGAATATATAGAAACAGAAAACATAGAATATATAGAAACAGAAAACATTCATATTTATTTCCTACACTGTTACCCAATCACTTGACATTCCAGTCAGACGCAGATCTTGTATCCTACAACCAACGGACTGTCAATCAGCTGTCAGTATTTGTATACATACATTCTATCCATTCCATTTAAATTTCTGCTTCCCAAATGTCACCCTATTTCCTACATAGTGCACTACTTCTGACCAAAGCTCTATGGGCCCTGGCCAAAAATAGTGCACTTGAATAGGGTGCCATTTGGGACTCACCCCCATCTCGTCTCTCACCTACCTGGCACTCCTACAGGGACAGGTGAACACACCTCGTTAAGCGGTGGACTCGTCCTGTAGGGGGGCACACCCACACACCAAGGTTTCAAAGGCAGGAGGTCCTATCCACCTCTATCACTGCTGATCGCCTTTCACATTCACAAGCAGACTGATAAACATGATGACACACACACAGGGACACGGGAAGCAGAAAGGGCTCATGATTAGTAGGTAGATTAGACAGTGATTAGTAGGGGAGAGAGAATGAAAGAGAGAGAGAGACAGAGAGGGAGAGAGAGAGAGACAGAGAATGAAAGAGAGAGAGAGAGAGAGAAAGAGGGAGGGAGGGAGGGATGCGCATGTATCTGTTTGGGAAAGCAGCCTAATTCTAAGAGAGCAAGAGAGGTGGAGAGAGAGAGAAAGAGAGAGAGAGGCATTTGAATATAGGTAGAGAGAAAAGGAAAGAGAGGGAGGGAAAGAGAGGGGGGGCTCATGCTTCTGTTTGGGAAGCATGTCCATCTGTCTTATCTGTAGGGGCAGATCACTGGTCTGTCCGTCTGTCTTATCTGTAGGGGCAGATCACTGGTCTGTCTGTCTGTCTTATCTGTAGGGGCTCTGGTCTTGTTAAAACCATTCAACCAGGGTTCTGGTCTTGTTGTTCAGACCATTCAACCAGGGCTCTGGTCTTGTTGTTCAGACCATTCAACCAGGGCTCTGGTCTTGTTAAAACCCTTCAACCAGGGTTCTCTCTGTCTTTAGCAAACACCCTCTTGACAATGGCAGTCATTGTGAACCAGATGACGGTCAGTGAATTAAAGACAGTTATTTGTTGACTCAGAGCTGAGTGTGTGTGTGTGTGTGTGTGTGTGTGTGTGTGTGTGTGTGTGTGTGTGTGTGTGTGTATGTGTTGACTCACAGGATTCAAGGGGACCTTGCTCTTCTCTCTGCTTTGTAGTGTAGTGGAGTAAGGTGTATAGGGGTGTGGTGGCAGAGAGAGAGAGCAGAGTACACCTGCCCTGCCCTGCCCTGTATCAGAATGCAAAAATGGAAGGAGGAGGGAGGAGGGGGAGGAGGGAGGAGGGAGGGGGAGGGGGAGGAGGGGAAGGAGGGAGTAGGTCGGCATATGCCAGGGCGCAAATCCAGTCAAGCAGGTTTACAGGTATATACACACACACACAAACACACCCTCCCCTCTCATACCTGTGTAAGGCGTGGCTGTGACAGGTACACCTGCAGGTGTCACAATGTCTCCAATGCCACTGGTGTCACAATGTCTCCAATGCCACTGGTGTCACAATGTCTCCAAGGCTACAGTGTCACAATGTCTCCAAGGCTACAGTGTCACAATGTATCCAAGGCTACAGTGTCACAATGTCTCCAAGGCTACAGTGTCACAATGTCTCCAAGGCTACAGTGTCACAATGTCTCCATGGCTACAGGTGTCACAATGTCTCCAAGGCTACAGTGTCACAATGTCCCCAAGGCTTCAGGTGTCACAATGTCTCCAAGGCTACAGGTGTCACAATGTCTCCAAGGCTACAGTGTCACAATGTCTCCAAGGCTACAGGTGTCACAATGTCTCCAAGGCTACAGTGTCACAATGTCTCCAAGGCTACAGTGTCACAATGTCTCCAAGGCTACAGTGTCCATATAACCATCACTACAACCTGACACCATATAACCATCACTACAACCTGACACCATATAACCATCACTACAACCTGACACCATATAACCATCACTACAACCTGACAGACACCATATAACCATCACTACAACCTGACACCATATAACCATCACTATAACCTGACAGACACCATATAACCATCACTACAACCTGACAGACACCATATAACCATCACTACAACCTGACAGACACCAAATAACTATCACTATAACCTGACACCATATAACCATCACTACAACCTGACAGACACCATATAACCCATCACTATAACCTGACAGACACCATATAACCATCACTATAACCTGACAGACACCATATAACCATCACTACAACCTGACAGACACCATATAACCATCACTACAACCTGACACCATATAACCATCACTATAACCTGACACCATATAACCATCACTATAACCTGACAGACACCATATAACCATCACTATAACCTGACACCATATAACCATCACTACAACCTGACAGACACCATATAACCATCACTATAACCTGACAGACACCATATAACCATCACTACAACCTGACACCATATAACCATCACTACAACCTGACAGACACCATATAACCATCACTATAACCTGACACCATATAACCATCACTACAACCTGACACCATATAACCATCACTACAACCTGACAGACACCATATAACCATCACTACAACCTGACAGACACCATATAACCATCACTATAACCTGACAGACACCATATAACCATCACTACAACCTGACAGACACCATATAACCATCACTACAACCTGACACCATATAACCATCACTACAACCTGACACCATATAACCATCACTATAACCTGACACCCTATAACCATCACTACAACCTGACAGACACCATATAACCATCACTACAACCTGACACCATATAACCATCACTATAACCTGACAGACACCATATAACCATCACTATAACCTGACAGACATCATTTAACCATCACTATAACCTGACAGACACCATATAACCATCACTACAACCTGACAGACACCATATAACCATCACTACAACCTGACAGACATCATATAACCATCACTACAACCTGACACCATATAACCATCACTATAACATGACAGACACCATATAACCATCACTATAACCTGACAGACATCATTTAACCATCACTATAACCTGACAGACACCATATAACCATCACTACAACCTGACAGACACCATATAACCACCACTACAACCTGACAGACACCATATAACCATCACTATAACCTGACACCATATAACCATCACTACAACCTGACAGACATCATTTAACCATCACTACAACCTGACAGACACCATATAACCATCACTACAACCTGACACCATATAACCATCACTACAACCTGACAGACACCATTTAACCATCACTACAACCTGACACCATAGAACCATCACTACAACCTGACAGACACCATATAACCATCACTACAACCTGACACCATATAACCATCACTATAACCTGACAGACATCATTTAACCATCACTATAACCTGACAGACACCATATAACCATCACTACAACCTGACAGACACCATATAACCATCACTACAACCTGACAGACACCATATAACCATCACTATAACCTGACACCATATAACCATCACTACAACCTGACAGACATCATTTAACCATCACTACAACCTGACAGACACCATATAACCATCACTACAACCTGACACCATATAACCATCACTACAACCTGACAGACACCATATAACCATCACTACAACCTGACACCATAGAACCATCACTACAACCTGACAGACACCATATAACCATCACTACAACCTGACACCATATAACCATCACTACAACCTGACACCATATAACCATCACTACAACCTGACAGACACCATTTAACCATCACTACAACCTGACAGACACCATTTAACCATCATTACAACCTGACACCATAGAACCATCACTACAACCTGACACCATATAACCATCACTATAACCTGACAGACACCATATAACCATCACTATAACCTGACACCATAGAACCATCACTACAACCTGACAGACACCATTTAACCATCACTACAACCTGACAGACACCATTTAACCATCATTACAACCTGACACCATAGAACCATCACTACAACCTGACAGACACCATTTAACCATCACTACAACCTGACAGACACCATTTAACCATCATTACAACCTGACACCATAGAACCATCACTATAACCTGACACCATAGAACCATCACTATAACCTGACACCATAGAACCATCACTATAACCTGACACCATAGAACCATCACTACAACCTGACAGACACCATTTAACCATCACTATAACCTGACATGAGACACGTAAACAGAACGGACCTAAAGCAAACAACAGAAGCTAAACCCGTGAAGCTGATAACCTCTGTGGGCTTTAGCAGGGCTGTGTGTCTGATGCTGGATGATAGGGGGTCCTTTGTCTGGCTGTCTGATGGAGATTTGGCCACGTGGCCTGCAGTTTGTATATGTGTGTGTGTGTGTGTGTGTGTGTGTGTGTGTGTGTGTGTGTGTGTGTGTGTGTGTGTGTGTGTGTGTGTGTGTGTGTGTGTGTGTGTGTGTGTGTGTGTGTGTGTGTGTGTGTGTGTATGTGTGTGATGTGACCAGCCCACTGGTCAGGCTGGTGGGTTTAGTGGGCCCGGACGGAGGGACAGGACAGGATTTTGTGGACAGCACTTTAACTATCCCAGGGGGCTTGGGAGGCTTTGGGTGTTCGCTGGACGTGGAGCCGGGCCTACTTGTTGGGTCACACATACACACGCTGGTGCACAAACACAGTCACACTCCACAAACACACACAGGGGTTTTGGATTGGCTGGATCTGGGCCTGATGCCTTTGTTCTGGGACTCTAGGTTGGCCAACACAATGCGAGGTCAGTTTGTCTATTTCTCCACTCACCCAATGCTGCTGGTGAAATCACTCTGGAACGATCTATTCAGACATTACTGGAATTCTGGATGGTGTCACATTCAGAGTAGTTTAGAAACTCCAGTATGAGGAGCCAGACTTTCCCCTGAAGCTCTCTCTGAGTATGAATGATGCAGTTCATTACCCTGAATCTCTCTGAGTATGAATGACACAGTTCATTACCCTGAAGGTCTCTGAGTAGGAATGATGCAGTTCATTACCCTGAAGCACTCTCTGAGTATGAATGACGCAGTTCATTACCCTGAAGCTCTTTGAGTATGAATGACGCAGTTCATTATCCTGAAGCTCTCTGAGTATGAATGACACAGTTCATTACCCTGAAGCTCTCTCTGAGTATGAATGACACAGTTCATTACCCTGAAGCACTCTGAGTATGAATGACACAGGTCATTACCCTGAAGCACTCTGAGTATGAATGACACAGTTCATTACCCTGAAGCACTTGGTGCATGAATGACACAGTTCATTACCCTGAAGCACTCTGAGTATGAATGACACAGTTCATTACCCTGAAGCACTCTGAGTATGAATGATGCAGTTCATTACCCTGAAGCACTCTGAGTATGAATGGTAAAGTTAATTTGCTATCTGTTAACAGTGAACCAGCTATCCTCACACTCAAGGCCTCTTGGGCCTTGAGGCAGTGAGATGAGGCCCAGTAGGACTGTAGATTGAATTGGCCTCTGGGGCCTTGAGGCAGTGAGATGAGACCCAGTAGGACTGTAGATTGAATTGGCCTCTTGGGCCTTGAGGCAGTGAGATGAGGCCCAGTAGGACTGTAGATTGAATTGGCCTCTGGGGACTTGAGGCAGTGAGATGAGACCCAGTATGACTGTAGATATAATTGGCCTCTTGGGACTTGAGGCAGTGAGATGAGACCCAGTATGACTGTAGATTGAATTGGCCTCTTGGGCCTTGAGGCAGTGAGATGAGACCCAGTAGGACTGTAGATTGAATTGGCCTCTGGGGACTTGAGGCAGTGAGATGAGACCCAGTATGACTGTAGATATAATTGGCCTCTTGGGACTTGAGGCAGTGAGATGAGACCCAGTATGACTGTAGATTGAATTGGCCTCTTGGGCCTTGAGGCAGTGAGATGAGACCCAGTAGGACTGTAGATTGAATTGGCCTCTTGGGACTTGAGGCAGTGAGATGAGACCCAGTAGGACTGTAGATTGAATTGGCCTCTGGGGACTTGAGGCAGTGAGATGAGACCCAGTATGACTGTAGATTGAATTGGCCTCTTGGACCTTGAGGCAGTGAGATGAGACCCAGTAGGACTGTAGATTGAATTGGCCTCTTGGGACTTGAGGCAGTGAGATGAGACCCAGTATGACTGTAGATATAATTGGCCTCTTGGACCTTGAGGCAGTGAGATGAGACCCAGTAGGACTGTAGATATAATTGTCCTCTTGGACCTTGAGGCAGTGAGATGAGACCCAGTAGGACTGTAGATATAATTGTCCTCTTGGGCCTTGAGGCAGTGAGATGAGACCCAGTAGGACTGTAGATATAATTGTCCTCTTGGACCTTGAGGCAGTGAGATGAGACCCAGTAGGACTGTAGATATAATTGTCCTCTTGGGCCTTGAGGCAGTGAGATGAGACCCAGTAGGACTGTAGATTGAATTGGCCTCTTGGACCTTGAGGCAGTGAGATGAGACCCAGTAGGACTGTAGATATAATTGTCCTCTTGGGCCTTGAGGCAGTGAGATGAGACCCAGTATGACTGTAGATTGAATTGGCCTCTTGGACCTTGAGGCAGTGAGATGAGACCCAGTATGACTGTAGATTGAATTGGCCTCTTGGACCTTGAGGCAGTGAGATGAGACCCAGTATGACTGTAGATTGAATTGGCCTCTTGGACCTTGAGGCAGTGAGATGAGACCCAGTAGGACTGTAGATATAATTGTCCTCTTGGACCTTGAGGCAGTGAGATGAGACCCAGTAGGACTGTAGATATAATTGTCCTCTTGGGCCTTGAGGCAGTGAGATGAGACCCAGTATGACTGTAGATTGAATTGACCTCTTGGGCAACATCATGCACGTGTCATCGTCCTTCACTGGTCCTGTCTCTTCTGATAAATCTATATAAACCACAAAATTATTTAGGTTTATTGTCAGATACACCAGACATGTGCAGTGAAATGTGTTGTTTTACTGGGTCAGACATAGTAGTATGGAGTCCCAGGAGCAGATGAAGGCAGAGGATCTGGCTCTCCACCCGGGACCTGCCCCTCTGGGTGGAGTCCCGTGAACTTTCCCCCCGTTTCATTGGTCCGTTCCCCATCTCTATATCCATCAGCCCCGCTGCTATTGGTCTGCTGTTACCCCGTAGGATTAAGCCCGTTTCTCACAGCTCTTTGTCTTCTGTTTCCAGGCCCACCCCTCCTCCCCGTGTCATCGATGGCCATCCTGCATACCGGGTGAGATGCATCCTGGGTGTTCCACCTCGGGTCAGGGGTTTCCAGTACCTGGTTGACTGGGGGGGGGTTCTGGTCCGGAGGAGAGGTGCTGGGTTCCCGCTAGAGACATCCTGGACCCGGCCCTCATCGCCGACTTCCACCGCTGACACCCCGGTCAACCAGGTATGATCCCAGGTATGTACCCAGGTAGGATCCCAGGTATGTACCCAGGTAGGATCCCAGGTATGTACCCAGGTAGGATCCCAGGTATGATCCCAGGTATGATCCCAGGCATGATCCCAGGTAGGATACCAGGTATGTACCCAGGTAGGATCCCAGGTATGTACCCAGGTAGGATCCCAGGTATGTACCCAGGTAGGATCCCAGGTATGTACCCAGGTATGATCCCAGGTATGTACCCAGGTATGATCCCAGGTGTGTACCCAGGTAGGATACCAGGTATGATCCCAGGTAGGATCCCAGGTATGTACACAGGTAGGATCCCAGGTATGTCCCAAGGTAGGATCCCAGGTATGTACCCAGGTAGGATCCCAGGTATGTACCCAGGTAGGATCCCAGGTATGTACCCAGGTAGGATCCCAGGTATGTACCCAGGTAGGATCCCAGGTATGATCCCAGGTAGGATCCCAGGTATGTACCCAGGTAGGATCCCAGGTATGTACCCAGGTAGGATCCCAGGTATGTACCCAGGTAGGATCCCAGGTATGTACCTAGGTAGGATCCCAGGTATGTACCTAGGTAGGATCCCAGGTAGGATCCCAGGTAGGATCCCAGGTAGGATCCCAGGTGGAGCCTCTAGAAGGGGTCACATCCTGATCTGTTTCATCTGTCTTTGTGATTGTCTCCGCCCATCTCCAGGTATGTACCCAGGTAGTCTCCCAGGTATGCACCCAGGTAGGATCCCAGGTGGACCCTCTAGAAGGGGTTACATCCTGATCTGTTTCACCTGTCTTTGTGATTGTCTCCGCCCATCTCCAGGTATGTGCCCAGGTAGGATCCCAGGTAGGATCCCAGGTGGAGCCTCTAGAGGGGTTGGGGGGGTGTACTGTCACACCCTGATCTGTTTCACCTGTCTTTGTGATTGTCTCCGCCCATCTCCAGGTATGCACCCAGGTAGAATCCCAGGTAGGATCCCAGGTAGGATCCCAGGTGGAGCCTCTAGAGGGGGTCACATCCTGATCTGTTTCACCTGTCTTTTTGATTGTCTCCGCCCATCTCCAGGTATGCGCCCAGGTAGGATCCCCGGTAGGATCCCAGGTGGAGCCTCTAGAGGGGGTCACATCCTGATCTGTTTAACCTGTCTTTGTGATTGTCTCCGCCCATCTCCAGGTATGTACCCAGGTAGGATCCCAGGTAGGATCCCAGGTGGAGACTCTAGAGGGGGTCACATCCTGATCTGTTTCACCTGTCTTTGTGATTGTCTCTGGCCATCTCCAGGTATGCGCCCAGGTAGGATCCCAGGTAGGATCCCAGGTGGAGCCTCTAGAGGGGTTGGGGGGGTGTACTGTCACACCCTGATCTGTTTCACCTGTCTTTGTGATTGTCTCCGCCCCCCTCCAGGTGTCGCCCATCTTCTCCATTATCCCCTGTGTATTTATACCTCTTCTGTTCGTCTGTTGCCAGTTCGTCTTTGTTTGTTCAAGTCAACCAGTGTTTTTGTTCTCAGCTCCTGCATTTCCCAGTCTCTCTTTTTCGCACCCTCCTGGTTTTGACCCTTGCCTGTCCTGACTCTGAGCCCGCCTGCCTGACCACTCTGCCTGAGCCTGCCTGACCACTCTGCCTGAGCCTGCCTGACCACTCTGCCTGAGCCCGCCTGACCACTCTGCCTGAGCCCGCCTGACCACTCTGCCTGAGCCTGCCTGACCACTCTGCCTGAGCCTGCCTGACCACTCTGCCTGAGCCTGCCTGCCGTCCAGTACCGTTGCCCCACCTCTGGTTTACTGACCTCTGCCTGACCCTGACCCTGACCCTGAGTCTGCCTGCTGACCTGTACCGTTGCTCCACCTCTGGTTTACTGACCTCTGCCTGACCCTGAGTCTGCCTGCTGACCTGTACCATTGCCCCACCTCTGGTTTACTGACCCCTGCCTGACCCTGAGTCTGCCTGCTGACCTGTACCATTGCTCCACCTCTGGTTTACTGACCTCTGCCTGACCCTGACCCTGAGTCTGCCTGCTGACCGGTACCGTTGCCCCACCTCTGGTTTACTGACCTCTGCCTGACCCTGACCCTGAGTCTGCCTGCTGACCTGTACCGTTGCTCCACCTCTGGTTTACTGACCTCTGCCTGACCCTGACCCTGAGTCTGCCTGCTGACCTGTACCATTGCCCCACCTCTGGTTTACTGACCCCTGCCTGACCCTGAGTCTGCCTGCTGACCTGTACCATTGCTCCACCTCTGGTTTACTGACCTCTGCCTGACACTGACCCTGAGTCTGCCTGCTGACCTGTACCGTTGCTCCACCTCTGGTTTACTGACCTCTGCCTGACCCTGACCCTGAGTCTGCCTACTGACCTGTACCGTTGCCCAACCTCTGGTTTACTGACCCCTGCCCGTCTTGACCTGTCTAATGTCTGCCCCTGGTGGGTTATTAAACCATTGTTAATTCAACATTGTTGTCTGCATCTGGGTCTTACCTTCATACCTGATAATAGTATGGATGACCATCATCACCTTTCTAGAAGATAATCATGTAGGGAAATAACTCTGACTCCACACAGACAGTATCTTATAGGTGATAATACTCCCTGCATTGGACGGGTCACCATTTTGAGGCGGAGTCACAGGGTTGCCAAGGAAGCATTGCATAGATGCAAATAGGGCTTGTCACATTTTTTAGTGTGTGTGGCACACCTCTGCTGTGGGAGAAAAATGTATCTGTGTCTTTAGTCTTATTGGGGAAACTCCTGCCGTTGAGATGCACTACACAGACACCCCTTCCATAGCTACCACAGTCCTGGTTCAACCTGTAGCACTACACAGACACCCCTTCCATAGCAACAACAGTCCTGGTTCAACCTGTAGCACTACACAGACACCCCTTCCATAGCAATAACAGTCCTGGTTCAACACTACACAGACACCCCTTCCATAGTTACAACAGTCCTGGTTCAACCTGTAGCACTACACAGACACCCCTTCCATAGCGACAACAGTCCTGGATCAACCTGTAGCACTACACAGACACCCCTTCCTTAGCTACAACAGTCCTGGTTCAGCACTACACAGACACCCCTTCCATAGCAACAACAGTCCTGGATCAACCTGTAGCACTACACAGACACCCCTTCCATAGTTACAACAGTCCTGGTTCAACCTGTAGAACTACACAGACACCCCTTCCATAGCAACAACAGACCTGGTTCAACCTGTAGCACTACACAGACACCCCTTCCATAGTTACAACAGTCCTGGTTCAACCTGTAGCACTACACAGACACCCCTTCCATAGCGACAACAGTCCTGGATCAACCTGTAGCACTACACAGACACCCCTTCCTTAGCTACAACAGTCCTGGTTCAGCACTACACAGACACCCCTTCCATAGCAACAACAGTCCTGGATCAACCTGTAGCACTACACAGACACCCCTTCCATAGTTACAACAGTCCTGGTTCAACCTGTAGAACTACACAGACACCCCTTCCATAGCAACAACAGACCTGGTTCAACCTGTAGCACTACACAGACACCCCTTCCATAGTTACAACAGTCCTGGTTCAACCTGTAGCACTACACAGACACCCCTTCCATAGCTACAACAGTCCTGGATCAACCTGTAGCACTACACAGACACCCCTTCCATAGCGACAACAGTCCTGGATCAACCTGTAGCACTACACAGACACCCCTTCCTTAGCGACAACAGACCTGGTTCAGCATGTAGCACTACACAGACACCCCTTCCATAGCAACAACAGACCTGGTTCAACCTGTAGCACTACACAGACACCCCTTCCATAGTTACAACAGACCTGGTTCAACCTGTAGCACTACACAGACACCCCTTCCATAGCAACAACAGTCCTGGTTCAACCTGTAGCACTACATAGACACCCCTTCCATAGCAACAACAGACCTGGTTCAGCACTACACAGACACCCCTTCCATAGCAACAACAGACCTGGTTCAGCACTACACAGACACCCCTTCCATAGCAACAACAGACCTGGTTCAACCTGTAGCACTACACAGACACCCCTTCCATAGCAACAACAGACCTGGTTCAGCACTACACAGACACCCCTTCCATAGCAACAACAGACCTGGTTCAGCACTACACAGACACCCCTTCCATAGCAACAACAGACCTGGTTCAACCTGTAGCACTACACAGACACCCCTTCCATAGCAACAACAGACCTGGTTCAGCATACACAGACACCCCTTCCATAGCAACAACAGACCTGGTTCAACCTGTAGCACTACACAGACACCCCTTCCATAGCAACAACAGACCTGGTTCAACCTGTAGCACTACACAGACACCCCTTCCATAGCAACAACAGACCTGGTTCAACCTGTAGCACTACACAGACACCCCTTCCATAGCAACAACAGACCTGGTTCAACCTGTAGCACTACACAGACACCCCTTCCATAGCAACAACAGTCCTGGTTCAGCACTACACAGACACCCCTTCCATAGCAACAACAGACCTGGTTCAACCTGTAGCACTACACAGACACCCCTTCCATAGCAACAACAGACCTGGTTCAACCTGTAGCACTACACAGACACCCCTTCCATAGCAACAACAGTCCTGGTTCAGCACTACACAGACACCCCTTCCATAGCAACAACAGACCTGGTTCAGCACTACACAGATACCCCTTCCATAGCAACAACAGTCCTGGATCAACCTGTAGCACTACACAGACACCCCTTCCATAGCAACAACAGTCCTGGTTCAGCACTACACAGACACCCCTTCCATAGCAACAACAGACCTGGTTCAGCACTACACAGATACCCCTTCCATAGCAACAACAGACCTGGTTCAACCTGTAGCACTACACAGACACCCCTTCCATAGCGACAACTACAATCACATTGAAATCCTTATTATTTCACCATGTCTGTAGTAAAATGCCTGCACTTGACATGGAGCCTGTATGGAACAGGTGTGGGATCTATGTGTCTGTATGTACTACCCTGAGACACACCTGAGGCAGGTACACCTGTAGCATGGCATTATGTTCTGTAGTGATGTGAGGGTGGCATCCACACAGTCAACACACCTGGCTGTCCTCCACGCCCACGCAGGTGGAATCCTACCAGGTAAGGAGAGGGGAGGAGGGGTGGCGCTACAGCAAAGTGGATTATATCAGGTTTACAGAAAGAGGGATGGAGAGAGAGATGTGTACATAGCAGTACAACACACAACAGTAACACTCCATGGTTCACAGGAACCAACACAGCACCACCCCAGAGAAACATGTCTTTAATTAACTCTCATCTGTCAATACCATCCTCCACTGAACAAAACCCCTCCCCAGAACTGTTTAAATGTTAGCGACATGAACCTGTCCACCCCTCCACCCAGTCAATGAGATCTGTATCCTGAACGCAGAAGGAGAATGCTTCTACAATGCAGTTCCACCAGTTTACTGAAGGCACGTTCAAACCAGACATTCCAGTGACTCACGATGGCATGCAGGTAGGTGTATTACCATGAAACCACAATACAGAACACCACCCTATCTCTAACAAATACCTTCCTCTTGTTACCTCCAGACATTAGATTACATCATGATACTACAGTAGAATATAGATAGAGAGATAGAGAGAGAGAGACCGAGAAAGAGACAGAGAGAGAATGAGAGAGAGAGAATGAGAGAGAGAGAGAGAGAGAGAGAGAGAGAGAGAGAGAGAGAGCGAGAGAGAGACTCAATTTGGCATGAGGGAATGCTATACAAACTGATGGAAAGTGGTGTTGGGGGTAAAACATACGACATTATAAAATCCATGTACACAAACAACAAGTGTGTGGTTAAAATTGGCAAAAAACACACACATTTCTTTCCACAGGGTCATGGGGTTAGACAGGGATGCAGCTTAAGCCTCACCCTCTTCAACATATATATCAACGAATTGGCGCGGGCACTAGAAAAGTCTGCAGCACCCGGCCTCCCCCTGCTAGAATCCGAAGTCAAATGTCTCCTGTTTGCTGATGATCTGGTGCTTCTGTCTCCAACCAAGGAGGGCCTACAGCAGCACCTAGATCTTATGCACAGATTCTGTCAGACCTGGGCCCTGACAGTAAATCTCAGTAAGACCAAAATAATGGTGTTCCAAAAAAGGTCCAGTCACCAGGACCACAAATACAAATACCATCTAGACACTGTTGCCCTAGAGCACACAAAAAACTATACATACCTTGGCCTAAACATCAGCGCCACAGGTAACTTCCACAAAGCTGTGAACGATCTGAGAGACAAGGCAAGAAGGGCATTCTATGCCATCAAAAGGAACATAAATTTCAACATACCAATTAGGATTTGGCTAAAAATACTTGAATCAGTCATAGAGCCCATTGCCCTTATGGTTGTGAGGTCTGGGGTCCGCTCACCAACCAAGACTTCACAAAATGGGACAAACACCAAATTGAGACTCTGCACGCAGAATTCTGCAAAAATATCCTCTGTGTACAACGTAGAACACCAAATAATGCATGCAGAGCAGAATTAGGCCGATACCCACTAATTATCAAAATCCAGAAAAGAGCCGTTAAATTCTACAACCACCTAAAAGGAAGTGATTCACAAACCTTCCATAACAAAGCCATCACCTACAGAGAGATGAACCTGGAGAAGAGTCCCCTAAGTAAGCTGGTCCTGGGGCTCTGTTCACAAACACAAACAGACCCCACAGAGCCCCAGGACATCAGCACAATTAGACCCAACCAAATCATGAGAAAACAACAAGATAATTACTTGACACATTGGAAAGAATTAACAAAAAAACAGAGCAAACTAGAATGCTATTTGGCCCTAAACAGAGAGTACACAGTGGCAGAATACCTGACCACTGTGACTGATCCAAAATTAAGGAAAG
>NC_048577.1:69706246-69778746 GCF_013265735.2 Oncorhynchus mykiss
CACACACACACACACACACACACACACACACACACACACACACACACACACACACACACACACACAGCCTCACACACACAGCCTCACACACACACACAAACAGCCTCACACACACACACACACACACACACAGCCTCACACACACACACACACACACACACACTTCCCTACACACGTCTGAACATTAACACACACTTTCTCTTTCGCCCTTTTTGCTGTGGTCACAGACAGTCACACGGACACACAGTCACACACACACAGTCACAGTCACACAGACAAACAGACACAGACAGTCACACAGAGTCACAGTCACACAGACACACAGACACAGTCATACAGACACACAGTCACACACACACAGTCACAGTCACACAGACACACAGACACACAGAAACAGACACAGTCACACAGACAGACACACAGTCACAGTAACACAGACACACAGTCGCTGTAACATAGTCACAGTAACACAGACACAGTAACACAGACACAGTAACACAGACACAGTAACACAGACACACAGTCGCTGTAACATAGTCACAGTAACATAGTCACAGTAACACAGACACAGTAAGACAGTCACAGTAACACAGTAACACAGTCACAGTAACACAGACACAGTAACACAGTCACAGTAACACAGTCACAGTAACACAGTAACACAGTCGCAGTAACACAGACACAGTAACACAGACACAGTAACACAGTCACAGTAACACAGACACAGTAACAGTAAGACAGTCACAGTAACACAGTAACACAGTCACAGTAACACAGACACAGTAACACAGTCACAGTAACACAGTCACAGTAACACAGTAACACAGTCGCAGTAACACATACACAGTAACACAGTCACAGTAACACAGTAACACAGTCACAGTAACACAGTAACACAGTCACAGTAACACAGTAACACAGTCACAGTAACACAGTAACACAGTCACAGTAACACAGTAACACAGTCACAGTAACACAGTCACAGTAACACAGTAACACAGTCACAGTAACACAGTAACACAGTAACACAGTAACACAGTAACACAGTAACACAGTCGCAGTAACACATACACAGTAACACAGTCACAGTAACACAGTAACACAGTCACAGTAACACAGTAACACAGTCACAGTAACACAGTAACACAGTCACACACGTCTCTAATGACTAACTGGTTCTGGTTGTGTTCAGCGTGATCAGTTCCTCTGGCTCTTCCTTTCAGCAGATAGTGGTGTTTCCTGACCACAGCTCTCACTTTCTCTCACACACACACACACACACACACACACACACACACACACACACACACACACACACACACACACACACACACACACACACACACACACACACACACACAGGGGCCAGGGAGCAGAGCTGCATATAATCACAGGCTGCAGACATGACAGTGTAAACAGTGGTAGCATTCCAAATGTCACCCTAGTCCCCTTTATAGTGCACTACTTTAGACCAGGACCATAGAGTTCTGTTCCCTATATAGTGCACTACTTTAGACCAGGACCATAGGGGTCTGTTCCCTATATAGTGCACTACTTTAGACCAGGACCATAGGGGTTCTGTTCCCTTTATAGTGCACTACTTTAGACCAGGACCATAGGGTTATGTTCCCTATATAGTGCACTACTTTAGACCAGGACCATAGGGGTTCTGTTCCCTTTATAGTGCACTCCTTTAGACCAGGACCATAGGGGTTCTGTTCCCTTTATAGTGCACTACTTTAGACCAGGACCATAGGGGTTCTGTTCCCTTTATAGTGCACTACTTTAGACCAGGACCATAGGGTTCTGTTCCCTATATAGTGCACTACTTTAGACCAGGACCATAGGGTTCTGTTCCCTATATAGTGCACTACTTTAGACCAGGACCATAGGGGTTCTGTTCCCTTTATAGTGCACTACTTTAGACCAGGACCATAGGGTTCTGTTCCCTATATAGTGCACTACTTTAGACCAGGACCATAGGGGTTCTGTTCCCTTTATAGTGCACTCCTTTAGACCAGGACCATAGGGGTCTGTTCCCTATATAGTGCACTACTTTAGACCAGGACCATAGGGGTTCTGTTCCCTTTATAGTGCACTACTTTAGACCAGGACCATAGGGTTCTGTTCCCTTTATAGTGCACTACTTTAGACCAGGACCATAGGGGTTCTGTTCCCTATATAGTGCACTACTTTAGACCAGGACCATAGGGGTTCTGTTCCCTATATAGTGCACTACTTTAGACCAGGACCATAGGGGTTCTGTTCCCTTTATAGTGCACTCCTTTAGACCAGGACCATAGGGGTCTGTTCCCTATATAGTGCACTACTTTAGACCAGGACCATAGGGTTCTGTTCCCTTTATAGTGCACTACTTTAGACCAGGACCATAGGGTTCTGTTCCCTTTATAGTGCACTACTTTAGACCAGGACCATAGGGGTTCTGTTCCCTTTATAGTGCACTACTTTAGACCAGGACCATAGGGTTCTGTTCCCTTTATAGTGCACTACTTTAGACCAGGACCATAGGGTTCTGTTCCCTATATAGTGCACTACTTTAGACCAGGACCATAGGGGTTCTGTTCCCTTTATAGTGCACTACTTTAGACCAGGACCATAGGGGTTCTGTTCCCTTTATAGTGCACTACTTTAGACCAGGACCATAGGGGTTCTGTTCCCTTTATAGTGCACTCCTTTAGACCAGGACCATAGGGGTCTGTTCCCTATATAGTGCACTACTTTAGACCAGGACCATAGGGTTCTGTTCCCTTTATAGTGCACTACTTTAGACCAGGACCATAGGGTTCTGTTCCCTTTATAGTGCACTACTTTAGACCAGGACCATAGGGTTCTGTTCCCTTATAGTGCACTACTTTAGACCAGGACCATAGGGTTCTGTTCCCTATATAGTGCACTACTTTAGACCAGGACCATAGGGGTTCTGTTCCCTTATAGTGCACTACTTTAGACCAGGACCATAGGGGTCTGTTCCCTTATAGTGCACTACTTTAGACCAGGACCATAGGGGTTCTGTTCCCTTTATAGTGCACTCCTTTAGACCAGGACCATAGGGGTCTGTTCCCTATATAGTGCACTACTTTAGACCAGGAGCATAGGGGTTCTGTTCCCTTTATAGTGCACTACTTTAGACCAGGACCATAGGGTTCTGTTCCCTATATAGTGCACTACTTTAGACCAGGACCATAGGGGTTCTGTTCCCTTTATAGTGCACTACTTTAGACCAGGACCATAGGGGTTCTGTTCCCTTTATAGTGCACTCCTTTAGACCAGGACCATAGGGGTCTGTTCCCTATATAGTGCACTACTTTAGACCAGGACCATAGGGTTCTGTTCCCTTTATAGTGCACTACTTTAGACCAGGACCATAGGGTTCTGTTCCCTTATAGTGCACTACTTTAGACCAGGACCATAGAGTTCTGTTCCCTATATAGTGCACTACTTTAGACCAGGACCATAGGGGTTCTGTTCCCTTTATAGTGCACTACTTTAGACCAGGACCATAGGGGTTCTGTTCCCTTTATAGTGCACTCCTTTAGACCAGGACCATAGGGGTCTGTTCCCTATATAGTGCACTACTTTAGACCAGGACCATAGGGTTCTGTTCCCTTTATAGTGCACTACTTTAGACCAGGACCATAGGGGTTCTGTTCCCTTTATAGTGCACTACTTTAGACCAGGACCATAGGGTTCTGTTCCCTTTATAGTGCACTACTTTAGACCAGGACCATAGGGTTCTGTTCCCTTATAGTGCACTACTTTAGACCAGGACCATAGAGTTCTGTTCCCTATATAGTGCACTACTTTAGACCAGGACCATAGGGGTTCTGTTCCCTTATAGTGCACTACTTTAGACCAGGACCATAGGGGTCTGTTCCCTTATAGTGCACTACTTTAGACCAGGACCATAGGGGTTCTGTTCCCTTTATAGTGCACTCCTTTAGACCAGGACCATAGGGGTCTGTTCCCTATATAGTGCACTACTTTAGACCAGGAGCATAGGGGTTCTGTTCCCTTTATAGTGCACTACTTTAGACCAGGACCATAGGGTTCTGTTCCCTATATAGTGCACTACTTTAGACCAGGACCATAGGGTTCTGTTCCCTATATAGTGCACTACTTTAGACCAGGACCATAGGGGTTCTGTTCCCTTTATAGTGCACTACTTTAGACCAGGACCATAGGGTTCTGTTCCCTATATAGTGCACTACTTTAGACCAGGACCATAGGGGTTCTGTTCCCTTTATAGTGCACTCCTTTAGACCAGGACCATTGGGGTCTGTTCCCTATATAGTGCACTACTTTAGACCAGGACCATAGGGGTTCTGTTCCCTTTATAGTGCACTACTTTAGACCAGGACCATAGGGTTCTGTTCCCTTTATAGTGCACTACTTTAGACCAGGACCATAGGGTTCTGTTCCCTTTATAGTGCACTACTTTAGACCAGGACCATAGGGTTCTGTTCCCTTTATAGTGCACTACTTTAGACCAGGACCATAGGGGTTCTGTTCCCTTTATAGTGCACTACTTTAGACCAGGACCATAGGGTTCTGTTCCCTATATAGTGCACTACTTTAGACCAGGACCATAGGGGTTCTGTTCCCTTTATAGTGCACTACTTTAGACCAGGACCATAGGGTTCTGTTCCATATATAGTGCACTACTTTAGACCAGGACCATAGGGGTTCTGTTCCCTTTATAGTGCACTACTTTAGACCAGGACCATAGGGAATAGGGTGCCGTTTGGGATGCAGCCTTGGTGTAGTGCTGACTCTTTGTTTAAATTTCTGTCTCTCTCTCTCTCTCTCTCTCTCTCTCTCTCTCTCTCTCTCTCTCTCTCTCTCTCTCTCTCTCTCTCTCTGTCTCTCTCTCTCTCTCTCTCTCTCTCTCTCTCTCTCTCTGTCTCTCTCTCTCTCTCTCTCTCTCTCTCTCTCTCTCTCTCTCTCTCTGTCTCTCTCTCTCTCTCTCTCTCTCTCTCTCTCTCTCTCTGTCTCTCTCTCTCTCTCTGTCTCTCTCTCTCTCTCTCTCTCTCTCTCTCTCTCTCTCTCTGTCTCTCTCTCTCTCTCTCTCTCTCTCTCTCTCTCTCTCTCTCTGTCTCTCTCTG
Organism: Oncorhynchus mykiss; assembly: GCF_013265735.2. Classification (NCBI taxonomy): domain Eukaryota; kingdom Metazoa; phylum Chordata; class Actinopteri; order Salmoniformes; family Salmonidae; genus Oncorhynchus; species Oncorhynchus mykiss. The sequence continues at coordinate 69,711,370 of NC_048577.1, forward strand.
TCTCTCTCTCTCTCTCTCTCTCTCTCTCTCTCTCTCTCTCTCTCTCTCTCTCTCTCTCTCTCTGTCTCTCTCTCTCTCTCTCTCTCTCTCTCTCTCTCTCTGTCTCTCTCTCTCTCTCTCTCTCTCTCTCTCTCTCTCTCTCTCTCTCTGTCTCTCTCTCTCTCTCTCTCTCTCTCTGTCTCTCTCTCTCTCTCTCTCTCTCTCTCTCTCTGTCTCTCTCTCTCTCTCTCTCTCTCTCTCTCTCTCTCTGTCTCTCTCTCTCTCTCTCTCTCTCTCTCTCTCTCTCTCTCTCTCTCTGTCTCTCTCTCTCTCTCTCTCTCTCTCTCTCTCTCTCTCTCTCTGTCTCTCTCTCTCTCTCTGTCTCTCTCTCTCTCTCTCTCTCTCTCTCTCTCTCTCTCTCTCTGTCTCTCTCTCTCTCTCTCTCTCTCTCTCTCTCTCTCTCTCTCTGTCTCTCTCTGTCTCTCTCTCTCTCTCTCTCTCTCTCTCTCTCTCTCTCTCTCTGTCTCTCTCTCTCTCTCTCTCTCTCTCTCTCTCTCTCTCTCTCTCTCTCTCTGTCTCTCTCTCTCTCTCTCTCTCTCTCTCTCTCTCTCTCTGTCTCTCTCTGTCTCTCTCTCTCTCTCTCTCTCTCTCTCTCTCTCTCTCTCTCTCTCTCTGTCTCTCTCTCTCTCTCTCTCTCTCTCTCTCTCTCTGTCTCTCTCTCTCTCTCTGTCTCTCTCTCTCTCTCTCTCTCTCTCTCTCTCTCTCTCTCTCTCTCAAGAAGACACACATGGCCTAGTTAGGATGAGAAGACTCCTGAAACTTGAGTCATATCACTGTCCCACTCAGACACACACAGTGTGAGGAGGCTGTGGCAGGTCAGACAGGCTCTGCCAGTCCTTTTGAGGAGTCACTCCCTCTCCCAAACAAACACAAACACACACCCCAAGGGAGTGTCCTTGTCATCGAGTCACACTTGGGTTCCATAGCTGAGAGAGGAGTAACATATGCTGTTCTGTTTCCATGGTTACAATGTAGCATTGGGCAACTAGATGGTCAACCATGGTCAACACTGTTACACTATATTATGACACACTATAACTCCTCCCCCTCAGAACCATGGTCAACACTGTGACACTATATTATGAAACACACTATAACTCCTCCCCCTCAGAACCATGGTCAACACTGTGACACTATATTATGACACACTATAACTCCTCCTCCTCAGAACCATGGTCAACACTGTGACACTATATTATGACACACTATAACTCCTCCTCCTCAGAACCATGGTCAACACTGTGACACTATATTATGACACACTATAACTCCTCCTCCTCAGAACCATGGTCAACACTGTGACACTATATTATGAAACACTATAACTCCTCCCCCTCAGAACCATGGTCAACACTGTGACACTATATTATGACACACTATAACTCCTCCTCCTCAGAACCATGGTCAACACTGTGACACTATATTATGACACACTATAACTCCTCCTCCTCAGAACCATGGTCAACACTGTGACACTATATTATGACACACTATAACTCCTCCCCCTCAGAACCATGGTCAACACTGTGACACTATATTATGACACACACTATAACTCCTCCTCCTCAGAACCATGGTCAACACTGTGACACTATATTATGACACACTATAACTCCTCCCCCTCAGAACCATGGTCAACACTGTGACACTATATTATGACACACTATAACTCCTCCCCCTCAGAACCATGGTCAACACTGTGACACTATATTATGACACACTATAACTCCTCCCCCTCAGAACCATGGTCAACACTGTGACACTATATTATGAAACACTATAACTCCTCCCCCTCAGAACCATGGTCAACACTGTGACACTATATTATGACACACTATAACTCCTCCCCCTCAGAACCATGGTCAACACTGTGACACTATATTATGACACACACTATAACTCCTCCCCCTCAGAACCATGGTCAACACTGTGACACTATATTATGACACACTATAACTCCTCCCCCTCAGAACCATGGTCAACACTGTGACACTATATTATGACACACTATAACTCCTCCCCCTCAGAACCATGGTCAACACTGTGACACTATATTATGACACACTATAACTCCTCCTCCTCAGAACCATGGTCAACACTGTGACACTATATTATGAAACACACTATAACTCCTCCCCCTCAGAACCATGGTCAACACTGTGACACTATATTATGAAACACACTATAACTCCTCCCCCTCAGAACCATGGTCAACACTGTTACACTATATTATGACACACTATAACTCCTCCCCCTCAGAACCATGGTCAACACTGTGACACTATATTATGAAACACACTATAACTCCTCCCCCTCAGAACCATGGTCAACACTGTGACACTATATTATGACACACTATAACTCCTCCTCCTCAGAACCATGGTCAACACTGTGACACTATATTATGAAACACACTATAACTCCTCCCCCTCAGAACCATGGTCAACACTGTGACACTATATTATGACACATTATAACTCCTCCCCCTCAGAACCATGGTCAACACTGTGACACTATATTATGACACACTATAACTCCTCCCCCTCAGAACCATGGTCAACACTGTGACACTATATTATGACACACACTATAACTCCTCCCCCTCAGAACCATGGTCAACACTGTGACACTATATTATGACACACTATAACTCCTCCCCCTCAGAACCATGGTCAACACTGTGACACTATATTATGAAACACACTATAACTCCTCCCCCTCAGAACCATGGTCAACACTGTGACACTATATTATGAAACACACTATAACTCCTCCCCCTCAGAACCATGGTCAACACTGTGACACTATATTATGAAACACACTATAACTCCTCCCCCTCAGAACCATGGTCAACACTGTGACACTATATTATGAAACACACTATAACTCCTCCCCCTCAGAACCATGGTCAACACTGTGACACTATATTATGACACACTATAACTCCTCCCCCTCAGAACCATGGTCAACACTGTGACACTATATTATGACACACTATAACTCCTCCCCCTCAGAACCATGGTCAACACTGTGACACTATATTATGAAACACACTATAACTCCTCCCCCTCAGAACCATGGTCAACACTGTGACACTATATTATGACACACTATAACTCCTCCTCCTCAGAACCATGGTCAACACTGTGACACTATATTATGACACACACTATAACTCCTCCCCCTCAGAACCATGGTCAACACTGTGACACTATATTATGAAACACACTATAACTCCTCCCCCTCAGAACCATGGTCAACACTGTGACACTATATTATGACACACTATAACTCCTCCTCCTCAGAACCATGGTCAACACTGTGACACTATATTATGAAACACACTATAACTCCTCCCCCTCAGAACCATGGTCAACACTGTGACACTATATTATGACACATTATAACTCCTCCCCCTCAGAACCATGGTCAACACTGTGACACTATATTATGACACACTATAACTCCTCCCCCTCAGAACCATGGTCAACACTGTGACACTATATTATGACACACACTATAACTCCTCCCCCTCAGAACCATGGTCAACACTGTGACACTATATTATGACACACTATAACTCCTCCCCCTCAGAACCATGGTCAACACTGTGACACTATATTATGAAACACACTATAACTCCTCCCCCTCAGAACCATGGTCAACACTGTGACACTATATTATGAAACACACTATAACTCCTCCCCCTCAGAACCATGGTCAACACTGTGACACTATATTATGAAACACACTATAACTCCTCCCCCTCAGAACCATGGTCAACACTGTGACACTATATTATGAAACACACTATAACTCCTCCCCCTCAGAACCATGGTCAACACTGTGACACTATATTATGACACACTATAACTCCTCCCCCTCAGAACCATGGTCAACACTGTGACACTATATTATGACACACTATAACTCCTCCCCCTCAGAACCATGGTCAACACTGTGACACTATATTATGAAACACACTATAACTCCTCCCCCTCAGAACCATGGTCAACACTGTGACACTATATTATGACACACTATAACTCCTCCTCCTCAGAACCATGGTCAACACTGTGACACTATATTATGACACACACTATAACTCCTCCCCCTCAGAACCATGGTCAACACTGTGACACTATATTATGACACACTATAACTCCTCCTCCTCAGAACCATGGTCAACACTGTGACACTATATTATGACACACTATAACTCCTCCTCAGAACCATGGTCAACACTGTGACACTATATTATGACACACACTATAACTCCTCCCCCTCAGAACCATGGTCAACACTGTGACACTATATTATGACACACTATAACTCCTCCCCCTCAGAACCATGGTCAATACTGTGACACTATATTATGACACACTATAACTCCTCCTCCTCAGAACCATGGTTAACACTGTGACACTATATTATGACACACACTATAACTCCTCCCCCTCAGAACCATTGTCAATACTGTGACACTATATTATGACACACTATAACTCCTCCTCCTCAGAACCATGGTTAACACTGTGACACTATATTATGACACACACTATAACTCCTCCCCCTCAGAACCATGGTCAACACTGTGACACTATATTATGACACACTATAACTCCTCCTCCTCAGAACCATGGTCAACACTGTGACACTATATTATGACACACACTACTTCTGATAACGGTAAACTGGTCCAACATTTTAAATGTAATTATTTTATTTATTTTTTATTTAACCTTTATTTAGCTAAGTCAGTTAAGAACAAATTCTTATTTACAATGACAGCCTACCCCGGCCAAACCCGGACGACTCTGGGCCAATTGTGCACCGCCCTATATGACTCCCAATCATGGCCGATTGTGATACAGTCTGGATTCGAACCAGGGTGTCTGTAATGACGCCTCAAGCACTGAGATGCAGTGCCTCAACATGTGTCAACATATTACACCCTGACCTGTAACCAATATATTACAGCCTGACCTGTAACCAATATATCAACGTATTACACCCTGACCTGTAGCCAATATATCAATATATTACACCCTGACCTGTAACCAATATATCAATGTATTACACCCTGACCTGTAACCAATATATCAATGTATTACACCCTGACCTGTAACCAATATATCAACATATTACAGCCTGACCTGTAACCAATATATCAACAGCCTGACCTGTAACCAATATATCAACAGCCTGACCTGTAACCAATATATCAACAGTCTGACCTGTAACCAATATATCAACATATTACAGCCTGACCTGTAACCAATATATCAACGTATTACACCCTGACCTGTAACCAATATAGCAACAGCCTGACCTGTAACCAATATATCAACGTATTACAGCCTGACCTGTAACCAATATATCAACGTATTACAGCCTGACCTGTAACCAATATATCAACGTATTACAGCCTGACCTGTAATAACAATGTCATAGATTTGCTATTGAACACTGCTTTGACTGCTCTCTCAAACACTGGTAGCTGCATTTTCATCTGAGCAAATGGCAATGTGTTGATAACATAGTACCAACGTTCATACCTAAAAGGTGCGGTATCCACCTGTAACCTGTATGGAAAAGCATAAAGCCAGCCCCGCCCACGCGTTCATAGGTGACAGGTATGCAACACATACAGGGAGAAATCCACAGCACCCCCCTCCTTTACTGCGGATCAGTTTTCCTGTGCTGACTGACTGCTGGAAGGAATTAGCGCTGGTGGGCGTCGCCGAATCTCATCATTTGACTTTCCCATTTGTGTGTGTGGAGCGTTCTGGGGCATACCTACCTACCTGTCCGAGGAAGAGAGAGAACATACCAGAGAACTCAGGAAGACGCCTCACCTCTCCCCGCGGGATATCTTCACAGAGAGAAGCACAAGAAGAGACAGGTGTTTACGGGAGAAGAATCCGAGTCGTCCCGCTGGCAAAATGTTCAAGAAAAAACCCTCGAAGAGCGTGACCATCACGCAAACGAAAAAGTGAGTAGTTGTTTCTATGTTGAAAGTTTTCTTGGTGGTTATAGATAGCGAGTTGTAACTTTGTAATCACTGTGCAAGTTTCTTTTAATGTCGCATTAGGAAAGATAAAGTGAAGTTGGACGTTTGACAAAGTGACAACTCTGTCAGTATGCTTCGGGATTATATTTATGATAGTTTATGATAATGCGTATTTTATAACTTGACGACACTTCTGGGACATTGTAGGACTATGTAATACAATAAATTAAGCCACGTTGCATGGGGGGTTAAGTCATATTCCAAAGTTTATACAACTCTGGAAAATGGCTTTTAATGATATTGTTTTGTGTAGCCTTAGTTTATACACTTGAACGTCCTTTTAATTTGACCAGAGGGCGCGGCTGTATGTTAGTGGCAGTAACAGGTTTGATAGCTTTGGCTTTCGGGGTAGAGTGAGAGAATACACCGTGATGGACTTCAACCCACTCCTGTTCAACTACTTTTCACTTAAAGAAAGTATTGACCTCACTTTTGCCGAAATATAGTAAAATATCAGGCTACTATATCGGGCAAAAAAATAAGAAATTGAACCCAATCGTGTCTTTGTTCTTATAAACAATATAAATCCCTATATAATTATACAGTGAGGTGTTTAACCATGCACTCCTACATGTGAACAGTGTAATTAGTGACGAGCTGCCCCCCAAAAAAATCTAAAAATATTTATCAACCTTTTCAACTGTCACTTTTCACTCTCACTTCAGGAACTTGCTATACTGGATCTTCTCTGGGGCAGTCAGTGTATGCATCCCACACTGCACACTATACCCCTATGGGCCCTGGTCTAAAGTAGTGCTCTATATAGGGAACAGAGCCCTATGGGCCCTGGTCTAAAGTAGTGCTCTATATAGGGAACAGAGCCCTATGGGCCCTGGTCTAAAGTAGTGCTCTATATAGGGAACAGAGCCCTATGGGCCCTGGTCTAAAGTAGTGCACTATATAGGCATCAGAGCCCTATGGGTCCTGGTCTAAAGTAATGCACTATATAGGGATCAGATCCCTGATCACGTCCCTGGTCAAAAGTAGTGCACTATATAGGGTTTAATTTGGGTTGTAGTCAGTGTCTCTGAACAGAGAGAGCACAGAGCATGCAGGTTGTCACTCGTCAAGTGAGAGTAGGAAGAGGAGGAGGGGGGCAGGATAGAGTCAGGGCCACCTAGTAATAACAACACTCCTGTGGCTTGGAACATGAGAGGTTAGCTAGCTAATCTGTTTCCAATGGTTATCTATGTAATGTATGGCTCTGGGACGGGGTGCGTCCCAAATGGGCACCCTATTCCCTAATTAGTGCACTACTTTTGACTAGAGCCCTTTGGGAATAGGGAGCCGTTTGGGACAAAGGCTTCATGGGTGGCTCATCATTGACTTCAGTAAAGAAGGGAATGTATCTTGTCTGATATGGAAGGAAAGGCCTAGCAAGCTGCTTAAAACTGTTTCTAGTTAGTGAATGAGGCTTTTATGTTTCAACGTATGAGTCAGACACAATGTTGGAATAATGAAAACCACACACATTATGTGTGTGTGGGCGTGTGTGTGCGTGCATGCTTGCATGCATGTGTGGGCGTGTGTAATTTATGTGTAGGGTTGCAAAATTCTTGAAACTCTGAATATACTCCCTGATTTTCCTGAAATGCTGGTTGTAGGATTTATAGAATCAGGAGGGAATCCGGAGTCCTCCTACCAGGATTTATAGAATCAGGAGGGAATCCGGAGTCCTCCTACCAGGATTTTTAGAATCAGGAGGGAATCCGGAGTCCTCCTACCAGGATTTTTAGAATCAGGAGGGAATCCGGAGTCCTCCTACCAGGATTTTTAGAATCAGGAGGGAATCCGGAGTCCTCCTACCAGGATTTTTAGAATCAGGAGGGAATCCGGAGTCCTCCTACCAGGATTTTTAGAATCAGGAGGGAATCCGGAGTCCTCCTACCAGGATTTATAGAATCAGGAGGGAATCCGGAGTCCTCCTACCAGGATTTATAGAATCAGGAGGGAATCCGGAGTCCTCCTACCAGGATTTATAGAATCAGGAGGGAATCCGGAGTCGTCCAACCAGGATTTTTAGAAAATGCATCACAACTTCCTGGGGGCAGTGATTTAATCAGAGTTATTGGTGGTCTTAAGGGTGTTCAATAGGTCTTGATTGAGTCAGATCAGGGTTATTGGTGGTTTCCTCAGAGATTTGCAGATAGGAGACACATGTCTGCTGTAGTACTCCTATCAGCTGGAGGCTAGTGAACAGTGATGATCTATGTAGTGTGGCTGTATTCTGTAACGCTGTGAACGTTTCAACTTTCTGAACCCCAAACAGATGAGACAGAATGGAGACATGGGCCCAGTTCCATTTAGGTTCCTAGTACCTTCCCTTAGCTCCTACTCCTAGGGACCCTAATGGATCTGATCTGGGCCTTTGTTGTTGGGAAGTTCATATTTGAAGGAGTTGGGGTCTAGGAAGGGTTTGTCTGATCTGGGCCTTGGTTGTTGGGAAGTTCATATTTGAAGGAGTTGGTTGTCTAGGAAGGGTTTGTCTGATCTGGGCCTTGGTTGCTGCGAAGTTCATCTGGATCTCATCCCTCCCACCATAACCTCAACGACTCATAGTTACCTTCTGGTTACAATTTGTCCCTCTCTCCCTCTCCTTGGAAATACTTTACTCCTTATTCGGAGAGATGTGTGTCCAACTCTCCTATAGACAGACTAGAAATCACTGGCCACTTTGATAATGTTTACATATCTGGCATTACTCATCTCATATGTATATACTGTATTCTATACTATTCTACTGTATTTTAGTCCATGCATTACTCATCTCATATGTATATACTGTATTCTATATTATTCTACTGTATTTTAGTCCATGCATTACTCATCTCATATGTATATACTGTATTCTATACTATTCTAATGTATTTTAGTCCGTGCCGCTCTGACATCGCTCGTCTGTATGTGTATATACTGTATTCTAGACTATTCTAATGTATTTTAGTCCGTGCCACTCTGACATCGCTCTGTATGTGTATATACTGTATTCTAGACTATTCTACTGTATCTTAGTCCGTGCCGCTCTGACATCGCTCTGTATGTGTATACAGTATATTGTTAATTCCATTCCTTTACTTAGATCTGTGTGTATTTGGTATATTTTGTGGAATTGTTAGATATTTTAGCAATAATGCCCAAGGGGGTGTGGTGTATATGGCAAATATACCACGGCTAAGGGCTGTTCTTAAGCACGACGCAACGAGGAGTGCCTGGATACAGCCCTTAGCTGTGGTATATTGGCCATATACCACAAAACCCGGAGGTGCCATATTGCTATTATAAACTGGTTACCAACATAATTAGAGCTGTAAAAATCCATGTTTTATCATACCCGTGGTATATGGTCTGATATACCACAGCTGTCAGCCAATCAGCATTCACCCTGTTTATAATACTTGTTAGATATTACTGCACTGTTGGAGATAGAAGCTCAAGCATTTCGCTACACCCGCAATAACATCTGCTAAACACGTGTATGTGACCATTAACATTTGATTTGATTTGATCTGAACCACTAGGCTAGCCAGCCATCTTATTGCTATGACTGTGTCATAAGAACTCTCACAGATGTACTTTCCAGGACATTCTATAGGAGTACTATTTTCCTTTTAGGCCAGGGTTACCCCCGACTCTGTCCTAACACGCTACACAGCCCATTCAACTAACCGACTCACCATCCATGATCATGTAAATCAGCTGTGTATACACACACACTACGGCTGGTTAACAAAATACCTAGCGCTGCATTAGGGCCCTTTCAACATGGCCTTTGAACTCACACACACTGTCAAGTGTGAAAGGTTTGGTTTAATAAAGGAGGATACACACTGTATTAGCCTGAGGCCTCTTTGTTCTATAAAGGACGATACGCGATGTATGACCCTAATGGCATTAAGTCCTACAGTGAGAGCTGGACTGTGAATCTAAAGAGAACCATTTGGGGCTCACATTAAGTCCTACAGTGAGAGCTGGGCTGTGAATCTAAAGAGAACCATTTGGGGCTCACATTAAGTCCTACAGTGAGAGCTGGACTGAATCAAAAGAGAACCATTTGGGGCTCACATGAAGTCCTGCAGTGAGAGCTGGGCTGTGAATCTAAAGAGAACCATTTGGGGCTCACATGAAGTCCTACAGTGAGAGCTGGACTGTGAATCTAAAGAGAACCATTTGAATGTCCACTACTCAGATTATGCATCTCATATGTTAGCTTTTCATGCAGTAGCAGTTGTAGGGAGAATGTATGTTGTAAGACACACTCAGGACAGGACAGTAAGGAGTCTATTCATCAGCATATATCAGGAAAGGAAAGCCACTCACATCCTCATTAGTGAGTTGGAGAGAAATGACTGACCAATAATAACGTCCCTCCCCCATCCACCCCCACTCCTCCATCCACCTCCACTCCCCCATCCACCCCCACTCCTCCATCCACCCCCCCTCCCCCATCCACCCCCATACCTCCATCCACCCCCCCTCCTCCATCCCTCCTCCATCCACCCCCATTCCTCCATCCCTCCCCCATCCACCCCCACTCCTCCATCCACCCCACTCCTCCATCACTCCTCCATCCACCCCCACTCCTCCATCCCTCCTCCATCCACCCCCACTCCTCCATCCACCCCCCCTCCTCCATCCCTCCCCCATCCACCCCCACTCCTCCATCCACCCCACTCCTCCATCACTCCTCCATCCACCCCCACTCCTCCATCCCTCCTCCATCCACCCCCACTCCTCCATCTACCCCCACTCCTCCATCCACCCCCACTCCTCCATCCACCCCCACTCCTCCATATCTCCTCCATCCCTCCCCACTCCTCTGTCCCTCCCCCTATAGACTGTAAACATCTATTTTTATAACCTCTAGCCTTCCTGACAATCAGGAAACAAGACAAGACACAGAACAACTTTCTGCACAAAGCATCACATTGTCACATAATCAGCTCAACAGAAGTAAAAGTTTACAAAAACTGTGGACATCATATCATTTTGCCCCAGTTGGAACCAGGGACATCATGTCATTCTGCCCCAGTTGGAACCAGGGACATCATGTCATTCTGCCCCAGTTGGAACCAGGGGCATCATGTCATTTTGCCCCAGTTGGAACCAGGGGCATCATGTCATTTTGCCCCAGTTGGAGCCAGTTCCAGTTTCACAAGAATCCAGCCGTTTGTCAGTGATTGAAAACACCCAGACTCTTTGCACAGTGTGCAATGCAATCATACTGACTTTTGAGTAGATATGGCAAGGACTATAATTTATGATTTAATTAAAATGTCAAGCCGGGGCATGGAAACCTCAACATATGATTTAATATGAATGCCTTGAAAGGTCACATAAGCAAACAGTTGTACATTTCTGATATTAGAACACCTGTCTACTAATGCTAGACATATCTGGGCGGCAGCGTAGCCTAGTGGTTAGAGCGTTGGACTAGTGGACTTGCAAGTTCAAATCCTGACAAGGTTGTTCTGCCCCTGAACAAGGCAGTTAACGTCCCCCATCCACTCCCCCATTCCTCCATCCACGTCCCTACAACTAGTTATGTCCTCAGCAGGACATCACAACCAGGATCAACGCTGTTCCTAGGCCGTCATTGAAAATAAGAATTTGTTCTTAACTGACTTGCCTAGTTAAATAAAAGGTCAAATAAAAATCTATGACTTTCTAGTACTGTCTATCTCTATGTGCCTGAAGCTGGAACTAGATCTTATTCAGATTGATTTATCACATACCAGCTCTGGGTTCAAATCTGCTCAAGTCCATACAACAGTGAGATCTTATTCAGATAGGCTGGTTCAAATCCTTTCATATCCTCTTTCTGGGCTTGATTGAGCTTGCCTGGCGCAATGGCTCCAATAGAATATGAAACCGTCACAAACGACCCAACCCTGTTCATCGGGCAGGCAAAAGCAAACGCTGAAAGACCCAAGGTCATCTGGCAGGCAAAAGCAAACGCTGAAAGACCCAACCCTGTTCATCGGGCACCCCGGGCAGGCAAAAGCAAACGCTGAAAGACCCAACCCTGTTCATCGGGCACCCCGGGCAGGCGAAAGCAAACGCTGAAAGTGTTTCAAGTATTTTGAAAAGCATTTGAACCCAAGTCTGCTATGTGATAAATCAACCTGTCTGAATAAGACTTGATCAGAACCCCAGTCCAATACCCAGCTTCAGGCACGTAGAAATAGACACTACTATAGATAGATACTGTATGTATAACCAACAGGTGTTCTAATATAAAAAAATATAAATACTCTTCAATGCACTCATCACCTCATCACCTCATCACTTCATCACTTCATCACTTCATCACCTCATCACCTCATCACTTCATCACTTCATCACCTCATCACTTCATCACCTCATCACCTCATCACTTCATCACCTCATCACCTCATCACTTCATCACTTCATCACCTCATCACCTCATCACTTCATCACTTCATCACTTCATCACTTCATCACCTCATCACTTCATCACCTCATCACCTCATCACTTCATCACCTCATCACTTCATCACCTCATCACCTCATCACCTCATCACTTCATCACCTCATCACTTCATCACTTCATCACCTCATCACCTCATCACCTCATCACCTCATCACTTCATCACTTCATCACCTCATCACCTCATCACCTCATCACCTCATCACTTCATCACCTCATCACTTCATCACTTCATCACCTCATCACTTCATCACCTCATCACTTCATCACCTCATCACTTCAGGCTGTGGGTTATTTTAAGATCATTCTCTGTTACATAAAGGAGAATAGAACCTGTTGGGCCAGTTCTGTAGGAGGAGAAGAAGAAGCACCTTCTGGAGATGACAGACTACAACAATACTCTACAACTAGTTCTGTCCTCAGGAGGACATCATAACCAGGATCAACACTGTGCTACAACTAGTTCTGTCCTCAGCAAAACATCACAACCAGGATCAACACTGCTACAACTAGTTCTGTCCTCGGGAGGACATCACAACCAGGATCAACACTGTGCCACAACTAGTTCTGTCCTCAGGAGGACATCACAAACAGGATCAACACTGTGCTTCAACTAGTTCTGTCCTCAGGAGGACATCACAACCAGGATCAACACTGTGCCACAACTAGTTCTGTCCTCAGGAGGACATCACAACCAGGATCAACACTGTGCCACAACTAGTTCTGTCCTCAGGAGGACATCACAACCAGGATCAACACTGTGCTTCAACTAGTTCTGTCCTCAGGAGGACATCACAACCAGGATCAACACTGTGCCACAACTAGTTCCGTCCTCAGGAGGACATCATAACCAGGAACAACACTGTGCCACAACTCGTTCTGTCCTTAGGAGGACATCACAACCAGGATCAACACTGTGCCACAACTAGTTCTGTCCTCAGGAGGACATCACAACCAGGATCAACACTGTGCCACAGCTAGTTCTGTCCTCAGGAGGACATCACAACCAGGAACAACACTGTGCCACAACTAGTTCTGTCCTCAGGAGGACATCACAACCAGGAACAACACTGTGCCACAACTAGTTCTGTCCTCAGGAGGACATCATAACCAGGATCAACACTGTGCTACAACTAGTTCTGTCCTCAGGAGGACATCACAACCAGGATCAACACTGTGCTATAACTAGTTCTGTCCTCAGGTGGACATCATAACCAGGATCAACACTGTGCTACAACTAGTTCTGTCCTCCGCAGGACATCACAACCAGGATCAACAATACTCTACAACTAGTTCTGTCCTCAGCAGGACATCACAACCAGGATCAACACTGTGCTACAACTAGTTCTGTCCTCCGCAGGACATCACAACCAGGATCAACAATACTCTACAACTAGTTCTGTCCTCAGCAGGACATCACAACCAGGATCAACACTGTGCTACAACTAGTTCTGTCCTCAGGAGGACATCATAATCAGGATCAACACTGTGCTACAACTAGTTCTGTCCTCAGGAGGACATCACAACCAGGATCAACACTGTGCTACAACTAGTTCTGTCCTCAGGAGGACATCACAATCAGGTTAAACACTGTACTACAACTAGTTCTGTCCTCAGGAGGACATCACAACCAGGAACAACACTGTGCCACAACTAGTTCTGTCCTCAGGAGGACATCATAACCAGGATCAAGGAGAGTGGAATCGGCAAGTGGTACCGGAGTGCCAAGTCTAGGACAAAAAGGCTTCTCAACAGTTTTTACCCCCCAAGCCATAAGACTCCTGAACAGGTTGAATGACTATCTGCATTGAGTCCCCCCCCCCCCCCCCCCCCCCCACCCCTATTTTATGCTGCTGTTACTCTCTGTTGATCATATATGCTTAGTCACTTAGTCAGTTATGTACATACTACCTCAATTAGCCCAACTAACCGGTGCTCCCGCACATTGGCTAACCGGGCTATCTGCATTGTGTCCAACCACCCACCACCCGCCAATCTCTCTTTTACACTACTGCTACTCTCTGTTCATCATATTTGCATAGTCACTTTAACCATATCTACATACTACCTCAATCAGCCTGACTAACCGGTGTCTGTATGTAGCCTCGCTACTTTATATAGCCTCTCTACTGTATATAGCCTCTACTGTATATAGCCTCTACTGTATATAGACTCTCTACTGTGTATCGCCTCACTACTGTATATAGACTCTCTACTGTATATCGCCTCACTACTGTATATAGCCTCTCTACTGTATATCGCCTCTCTACTGTATATAGCCTCTCTACTGTATATAGCCTCACTACTGTATATCACCTCACTACTGTATATAGCCTCTACTGTATATAGCCTCTCTACTCTATATAGCCTCTCTACTGTTATAGCCTCTCTACTGTATATAGCCTCTCTACTGTATATAGCCTCTCTACTGTATATAGCCTCTCTACTGTATATAGCCTCTCTACTGTATATAGCCTCTCTACTGTATATCGCCTCTCTACTGTATATAGCCTCTCTACTGTTATAGCCTCTCTACTGTTATAGCCTCTCTACTGTATATAGCCTCTACTGTTATAGCCTCTCTACTGTATATAGCCTCTCTACTGTACATAGCCTCTCTACTGTATATCGCCTCACTACTGTATATAGCCTCTACTGTATATGGCCTCTCTACTGTATATAGCCTCTCTACTGTATGTAGCCTCTCTACTGTATGTAGCCTCTCTACTGTATGTAGCCTCTCTACTGTATATAGCCTCTCTACTGTATATAGCCTCTCTACTGTATATGGCCTCTCTACTGTATATGGCCTCTCTACTGTATATAGCCTCTCTACTGTATATAGCCTCTACTGTATATAGCCTCTCTACTGTATATAGCCTCTCTACTGTATATAGCCTCTCTACTGTATATAGCCTCTCTACTGTTATCATTCACTGTTATTTACTGTTTTTTATTTCCTTACATATCTATTGTTTACCTAAGGTCTACCTACACCTGTTGTATTCAGCATTTCACTGTCAGGTCTACTACACCTGTTGTATTCAGCATTTCACTGTAAGGTCTACCTACACCTGTTGTATTCAGCATTTCACTGTAAGGTCTACTACACCTGTTGTATTCAGCATTTCACTGTAAGGTCTACTACACCTGTTGTATTCAGCATTTCACTGTAAGGTCTACTACATCTGTTGTATTCAGCATTTCACTGTAAGGTCTACCTACACCTGTTGTATTCAGCATTTCACTATAAGGTCTACTACACCTGGTGTATTCAGCATTTCACTGTCAGGTCTACTACACCTGTTGTATTCAGCATTTCACTGTAAGGTCTACCTACACCTGGTGTATTCAGCATTTCACTATAAGGTCTACTACACCTGTTGTATTCAGCATTTCACTGTCAGGTCTACTACACCTGTTGTATTCAGCATTTCACTATAAGGTCTACTACACCTGTTGTATTCAGCATTTCACTGTAAGGTCTACCTACACCTGGTGTATTCAGCATTTCACTATAAGGTCTACTACACCTGGTGTATTCAGCATTTCACTGTCAGGTCTACTACACCTGTTGTATTCAGCATTTCACTGTAAGGTCTACCTACACCTGGTGTATTCAGCATTTCACTATAAGGTCTACTACACCTGGTGTATTCAGCATTTCACTGTAAGGTCTACTACACCTGTTGTATTCAGCATTTCACTGTAAGGTCTACCTACACCTGTTGTATTCAGCATTTCACTGTAAGGTCTACTACACCTGTTGTATTCAGCATTTCACTGTAAGGTCTACTACACCTGTTGTATTCAGCATTTCACTGTAAGGTCTACTACACCTGTTGTATTCAGCATTTCACTGTAAGGTCTACCTACACCTGTTGTATTCAGCATTTCACTGTAAGGTCTACCTACACCTGTTGTATTCGGCACATGTGACAAATAAAGTTTGATTTGATTTATGTGCCATCAGAATGTGGTTTACTGGTTGATGGCACTTCACCAACTCCTCCATCAATGACAGCAGGCTCCCATGAGAGAGGAGTGAGTCACGAACTGGACTGCTTCCAATGACAAGATGAATGTATGCTGTTGAGTCCAATCATGTTTCATCATGTCTTCTCTTCAATAGAGAGTTGGTGTGTGTGTGTGTGTGTGTGTGTGTGTGTGTGTGTGTGTGTGTGTGTGTGTGTGTGTGGTAGAGGTCGACCGATTATGATTTTTCAACACCGACACAGATTATTGGAGGACCAAAAAAAGCCGACACCGATTAATCGGACGATTTAAAATTTAAAAAAAATAAATATTATTATGTATTTGTAATAATGACAATTACAACAATACTGAATGAACACTTATTTTAGCTTAATATAAAACATCAATAAAATCAATTTAGCCTCAAATAAATAATGAAACATGTTCAATTTGGTTTTGGTTTAAATAATGCAAAAACAAAGTGTTGGAGAAGAAAGTAAAAGTGCAATATGTGCCATGTAAGAAAGCTAACGTTTCAGTTCCTTGCTCAGAACATGAGAACATATGAAAGCTGGTGGTTCCTTTTAACATGAGTCTTCAATATTCCCAGGTAATACGTTTTAGGTTATAGTTATTATAGGAATTATAGGACTATTTCTCTCTATACGATGTGTATTTCATATACCTTTGACTATTGGATGTTCTTATAGGCACTTTAGAATTACCAGTGTAACAGTATAGCTTCTGTCCCTCTCCTTGCTCCTACCTGGGCTCGAACCAGCAACACAACGACAACAGCCACCCTCGAAGCAGCATTACCCATGCAGAGCAAGGGGAACAACTACTCCAAGTCTCAGAGCGAGTGACGTTTGAAACGCTATTAGCCTGCACCCCGCTAACTAGCTAGCCATTTCACATCGGTTACACCAGCCTAATCTCGGGAGTTGATAGGCTTGAAGTCATAAACAGCTCAATGCTTGAAGCACAGCGAAGAGCTGCTGGTAAATGCAAGAAAGTGCTGTTTGAATGAATGCTTACGAGCCTGTTGCTGCCTACCACCGCTCAGTCAGACTGCTCTATCAAATATCAAATCATAGACTTAATTATAATATAATAAATGCAGAAATACAAGCCTTTGGTCATTAATATGGTCAAATCAGGAAACTATCATTTAGAAAACAAGACGTTTATTCTTTCAGTGAAATACGGAACCGTTCCTTATTTTATCTAACGGGTGGCATCCATCAGTCTAAATATTCCTGTTACATTGTACAACCTTCAATGTTATGTCATAATTATGTACAGTTCTGGTGAATTAATTACGGCCTTTGTTCGGAATAAATGGACTTCACACAGTTCGCAATGAGCCAGGCGGCCCAAACTGCTGCATATAGCCTGGACTCTGTTGCACAGAACGCAAGAGAAATCACACAATTTCCCTAGTTAAAAGAAATTCATGTTAGCAGGCTATATTAACTAAATATGCAGGTTTAAAAATATATACTTGTGTATTGATTTTAAAGAAAGGCGTGTTTATGTTTATGGTTAGGTACACATTGGTGCAACGACAGTGCTTTTTTCGCAAATGCGCTTGTTAAATCATCACCCGTTTGTGGAAGTAGGCTGTGATTTAATGAGAAATTAACAGGCACCGCATCGATTATATGCAAAGCAGGACACACTAGATTAACTAGTAATATCATCAACCATGTGTAGTTAACTAGTGATTATGTTAAGATTGATTGTTTTTTATAAGATAAGTTTAATGCTAGCTAGCAACTTGCCTTGGCTTCTTGCTGCCCTCGCATAACAGGTAGTCAGCCTGCCACGCAGGCTCCTCGTGGAGTGCAATGTAAGGCAGGTGGTTAGAGCGTTGGACTAGTAACCGGAAGATTGCAAAAACGAATCCCCGAGCTGACAAGGTAAAAATCTGTCATTCTGCCCCTGAACAAGGCAGTTAACCCACTGTTCCTAGACTGTCATTGTAAATAAGAATTAGTTCTTAACTGACTTGCCTAGTTAAATAAAGGTAAAATAAAGGTGTGTTAATTATTTTTTTTTAAATTGTCAAATCGGTGTCCAAAAATACAGATTTCCGATTGTTATGAAAACTTGAAATGGGCCCTAATTAATCGGCCATTCCGATTAATCGGTCGACCTCTAGTGTGAAGTATTGTATGAAAAGCAAAGATGATTTATAGTAGCCTATTTGCATGTACAGTATGATCTAAGAACCGTGTCGCAGAAGGAACGTTGTGTGTTCTGGAATGTCTCCTGTCTGCATGGTGTTCTGAACAGAGCTCAGGGGTTGGTGTGATGGGCTGGGTGTTCTGAACAGAGCTCAGGGGTTGGTGTGATGGGCTGGGTGTTCTGAACAGAGCTCAGGGGTTAGTGTGATGGGCAGGGTGTTCTAAACAGAGCTCAGGGGTTAGTGTGATGGGCAGGGTGTTCTAAACAGAGCTCAGGGGTTAGTGTGATGGACTGGGTGTTCTGAACAGAGCTCAGGGGTTAGTGTGATGGGCTAGGTGTTCTGAACAGAGCTCAGGGGTTAGTGTGATGGGCTGGAAGATCAGCAGGTGTTCCATTTTAAACTCACAGGTAAACAGACTGGAGACATGTGTTTTCTGATGCACAAAGCTTTTTATAGAAAACACTTCTAATATTAGCCAGGGTATCAGTCTGTCTCTGCTTTAGTAATCTAGTTGCTGTTGTTGTTGGGCAAGGAAAAGACGGTAGCATTGCTGAGTGAAGAATAGTAATGTACTTAGTTCTCAACCTATATACTGTAGGCTCTTGTTGCCTCCACTGCAGTACTTCTAGGTTATATGAGCCCATGTGTTTTATTTAATGAATTACACTGAGTATGAACAAAGGTGTGTTTTAATGTCAATGTTTTCCACAGCACTATGCAAACAGTGTGTCCGATTAGACAATGGTGTTACTGTCCTGGTCTGGCGATGGGCCTGATTTTACAGGCCTCCGCTGATAGCTTCAGCAACATTTCTCTTACCGTGGGGTAGATGTCAATAGTCTCCCTTCATCTGTACGGATCTGACCCGGTGAGGCACAAGATCACTGAAATGTAGAAAGATGGTGGATGCCTCATGGAATACTCATGCACCTGTCTAGTGCTCTCACATCGGTGTAGATTAAGGAGAGGAAACAAGGAGAGGAAGCTACTAGACTATTGAGATTAAGGAGAGGAGAGGAGATGAGGAAGCCACTAGACTAATGAGATGAAGGAGAGGAAACAAGGAGAGGAAGCTACTAGCCTATTGAGATGACGAGGAGAGGAAGCTACTAGACTATTGAGATGAAGGAGAGGAGATGAGGAGAGGAAGCTACTAGACTATTGAGATGAAAGAGATGAGATGAGGAGAGGAAGCTACTAGACTGTTGAGATGAAGGAGAGGAGATGAGGAGAGGAAGCTATTAGTATAGTGAGATGAAGGAGAGGAGATGAGGAAGCTATTAGTCTATTTTAATGAAGGAGAGGAAACTACTAGACTATTGAGATGCAGCCCATGTCATCTGAACCGTGGGAGATGTGCAGCAGGGAGCTTTCAGGTTAATTCAGGGTTAGCAGACACGGCAGGCAGACGGTGAAGTGAGGGCAAGGCAAGTGCACTTCATTCAGTCACTCATCTGATTACCTCCCTAATGACAGCTACATCCCTGCTGAAGAGCTGTGTTAATCCTGACTGAGTCTGTTTCTAAGATGAAGACTGGAGCTTAGTTACTGACTGGATCCATCTTTCATTCATACCAGTCTGAAGAGTTGATTTATCCCTCAGTCGACATTAGCATGTCAAAGTTAACATTTTTTGTTAAAGTTTAAAGCTACAGTCCCCGATTGGGGAAAGCATCAACGTAGGGTCCAGTTTACTTGTGTAGGCCCACATTATGAGGCCCGGTTTTAATGTCCTGTTGCTCAAGTCCATTTTGTACTCTGAACAGAACGCACAGATGGTCTCTAAAGGTTTTCAGAGAGATACGGTCACTGCAGACTCTTTCCTTTTAAAGGCAGCGTTCACCCAGCTGAACTATCCCTGTAACCTAACAGTGGTCTTTCTGTAACAGCACTCACAGATCGTCTGTATGTAGAACTAACTGGTGTCTTCTCCCCTCAGAGGGTCTGTATGTAGAACTAACTGGTGTCTTCTCCCCTCAGAGGGTCTGTATGTAGAACTAACTGGTGTCTTCTCCCCTGAGAGGGTCTGTATGTAGAACTAACTGGTGTCTTCTCCCCTCAGATGGTCTGTATGTAGAACTAACTGGTGTCTTCTCCCCTCAGAGGGTCTGTATGTAGAACTAACTGGTGTCTTCCCCCCTCAGAGGGTCTGTATGTAGAACTAACTGGTGTCTTCTCCCCTCAGAGGGTCTGTATGTAGAACTAACTGGTGTCTTTTCCCCTGAGAGGGTCTGTATGTAGAACTAACTGGTGTCTTCTCCCCTCAGAGGGTCTGTATGTAGAACTAACTGGTGTCTTCTCCCCTCAGAGGGTCTGTATGTAGAACTAACTGGTGTCTTCTCCCCTGAGAGGGTCTGTATGTAGAACTAACTGGTTGGTGTCTTCTCCCCTCAGATGGTCTGTATGGGGGGGGGGGGGGGGGGGGGGGGGGGGGGTCACACTGTTCCCCATCATCCTTAGCAAACACAGCTGATTTTAAACTAATTGCGTTCTAAACTGAAGAGTCAGGTGTGTTAGCTGGGGTCAAAGTGTGACACCAATCAGGCCCCAGAGGACTGGAGATGTACATCCCAGATCTAGAAGAACGTTTTGAAGAATGTTTTACTTGCAATGACAGTCAAATATGGTTGTTTTGACCTACTTCTGTTGAATGCAATGACTGTAAGTCGCTCTGTATAAGTTAAATGACTAAAAATGTAACTGTTGTCACCTCCTCATTCCAGGGCGCCCTCCTCCGAGCTGTCTGCACTGATTGAGAAGCTGCAGAAGAACGCTGACAAGGTGGAGAAGCTCATCCTTGAGACGGAGCAGAACCTCAACAAGGTAAAGAACCGCATCACACAGAACCTCATAGAACCGTTTAGAACATCATAAAACCACACAGAACTGGATAGAATCTCAAAGATCATCGTAGAACCTCATAGCACTGCGTGGAACCGCATAGAACCTCAGAACTACATAGAACCTCAAAGAAACACACAGAACTTCATAGAACGTCACAGAACTTTATGATAGGGTCATACCTTTTGATAATGCAACAACAACATCCTATTGGTGGCTCTGGCAGACCGTTTGCATTATCCTAATTGGCTCTGTGCGGCTCTCAATGTCTTTGACAATATCATATGAAAACCTTTGACTGCTCTGTGTTGTATCAGGATGTGAGTAAGATCAACGAGGGCAAGCAGCCTCTGTACCAGGACGACACCAACAAGCGCATCCTAAGCTCTCTGGAGCTGCTGCAAGGCCTGGATGAGGACGCCGTTGACGCGAAACGCCTGCAGCACCCCCAGGCTGAGATGATTGAGCAGGAGTGAGTTATATTATCTAGTAGATATACACTACACTAGATATACCTACTGTACCTGCAGCACCGCCAGGCTGAGATGATAGAGCAGGAGTTATATTATATAGTAGATATGTAGCACCGCCAGGCTGAGATGATAGAGCAGGAGTTATATTATATAGTAGATATGTACCTGCAAGAACGCCAGGCTGAGATGATAGAGCAGGAGTTATATTATATAGTAGATATGTAGCACCGCCAGGCTGAGATGATAGAGCAGGAGTTATATTATATAGGAGATATGCAGCACCGCCAGGCTGAGATGATAGAGCAGGAGTTATATTATATAGTAGATATGCAGCACCGCCAGGCTGAGATGATAGAGCAGGAGTTATATTATATAGTAGATATGTAGCACCGCCAGGCTGAGATGATAGAGCAGGAGTTATATTATATAGGAGATATGCAGCACCGCCAGGCTGAGATGATAGAGCAGGAGTTATATTATATAGTAGATGTATACCTACTGTACCTGCAGCACCCCCAGGCTGAGATGATAGAGCAGGAGTTATATTATATAGTAGATATGTACCTGTAGCACCGCCAGGCTGAGATGATAGAGCAGGAGTTATATTATATAGTAGATATGTACCTGCAGCACCCCCAGGCTGAGATGATAGAGCAGGAGTTATATTATATAGTAGATATCTAGCACCGCCAGGCTGAGATGATAGAGCAGGAGTTATATTATATAGTAGATATGTACCTGCAGCACCGCCAGGCTGAGATGATAGAGCAGGAGTTATATTATATAGTAGATATGTACCTGCAGCACCGCCAGGCTGAGATGATAGAGCAGGAGTTATATTATATAGTAGATGTACACTACACTAGATATACCTACTGTACCTGCAGCACCGCCAGGCTGAGATGATAGAGCAGGAGTGAGTTATATTATATAGTAGATATACACTACACTAGATATACCTACTGTACCTGCAGCACCGCCAGGCTGAGATGATAGAGCAGGAGTGAGTTATATTATATAGTAGATATACACTACACTAGATATACCTACTGTACCTGCAGCACCGCCAGGCTGAGATGATAGAGCAGGAGTTATATTATATAGTAGATATGTACCTGCAGCACCGCCAGGCTGAGATGATAGAGCAGGAGTTATATTATATAGTAGATATGTACCTGCAGCACCGCCAGGCTGAGATGATAGAGCAGGAGTTATATTATATAGTAGATATGTACCTGCAAGAACGCCAGGCTGAGATGATAGAGCAGGAGTTATATTATATAGTAGATATGTACCTGCAGCACCGCCAGGCTGAGATGATAGAGCAGGAGTTATATTATATAGTAGATATGTAGCACCGCCAGGCTGAGATGATAGAGCAGGAGTTATATTATATAGTAGATGTGTACCTGCAGCACCCCCAGGCTGAGATGATAGAGCAGGAGTTATATTATATAGTAGATGTGTACCTGCAAGAACGCCAGGCTGAGATGATAGAGCAGGAGTTATATTATATAGTAGATATGTACCTGCAGCACCGCCAGGCTGAGATGATAGAGCAGGAGTTATATTATATAGGAGATATGCAGCACCGCCAGGCTGAGATAATAGATCAGGAGTTATATTATATAGTAGATATGTACCTGCAGCACCGCCAGGCTGAGATGATAGAGCAGGAGTTATATTATATAGTAGATGTGTACCTGCAGCACCCCCAGGCTGAGATGATAGATCAGGAGTTATATTATATAGTAGATATGTACCTGCAGCACCGCCAGGCTGAGATGATAGAGCAGGAGTTATATTATATAGTAGATGTGTACCTGCAGCACCGCCAGGCTGAGATGATAGAGCAGGAGTTATATTATATAGTAGATATGTACCTGCAGCACCCCCAGGCTGAGATGATAGATCAGGAGTTATATTATATAGTAGATATGTACCTGCAGCACCCCCAGGCTGAGATGATAGAGCAGGAGTTATATTATATAGTAGATATGTACCTGCAGCACCGCCAGGCTGAGATGATAGAGCAGGAGTTATATTATATAGTAGATGTGTACCTGCAGCACCGCCAGGCTGAGATGATAGAGCAGGAGTTATATTATATAGTAGATATGTACCTGCAGCACCCCCAGGCTGAGATGATAGATCAGGAGTTATATTATATAGTAGATATGTACCTGCAGCACCGCCAGGCTGAGATGATAGAGCAGGAGTTATATTATATAGTAGATATGTACCTGCAAGAACGCCAGGCTGAGATGATAGAGCAGGAGTTATATTATATAGTAGATGTGTACCTGCAAGAACGCCAGGCTGAGATGATAGATCAGGAGTTATATTATCTAGTAGATATACACTACACTAGATATACCTACTGTACCTGCAGCACCCCCAGGCTGAGATGATAGAGCAGGAGTTATATTATATAGTAGATGTGTACCTGCAAGAACGCCAGGCTGAGATGATAGAGCAGGAGTTATATTATATAGGAGATATGCAGCACCGCCAGGCTGAGATGATAGAGCAGGAGTTATATTATATAGGAGATATGCAGCACCCCCAGGCTGAGATGATAGAGCAGGAGTTATATTATATAGTAGATATGTACCTGCAGCACCGCCAGGCTGAGATGATAGAGCAGGAGTTATATTATATAGTAGATATGTAGCACCGCCAGGCTGAGATGATAGAGCAGGAGTTATATTATATAGTAGATATGTACCTGCAGCACCCCCAGGCTGAGATGATAGAGCAGGAGTTATATTATATAGTAGATATGTACCTGCAGCACCGCCAGGCTGAGATGATAGAGCAGGAGTTATATTATATAGTAGATATGTACCTGCAAGAACGCCAGGCTGAGATGATAGAGCAGGAGTTATATTATATAGTAGATGTGTACCTACTGTACCTGCAGCACCCCCAGGCTGAGATGATAGAGCAGGAGTTATATTATATAGTAGATATACACTACACTAGATATACCTACTGTACCTGTAGCACCGCCAGGCTGAGATGATAGATCAGGAGTTATATTATATAGTAGATATGTACCTGCAAGAACGCCAGGCTGAGATGATAGAGCAGGAGTTATATTATATAGTAGATATGTACCTGCAGCACCGCCAGGCTGAGATGATAGAGCAGGAGTTATATTATATAGTAGATATGTACCTGCAGCACCGCCAGGCTGAGATGATAGATCAGGAGTTATATTATATAGTAGATATGTAGCACCGCCAGGCTGAGATGATAGAGCAGGAGTTATATTATATAGGAGATATGCAGCACCGCCAGGCTGAGATGATAGAGCAGGAGTTATATTATATAGTAGATGTATACCTACTGTACCTGCAGCACCCCCAGGCTGAGATGATAGAGCAGGAGTTATATTATATAGTAGATATACACTACACTAGATATACCTACTGTACCTGCAGCACCCCCAGGCTGAGATGATAGAGCAGGAGTTATATTATATAGTAGATATGTACCTGCAAGAACGCCAGGCTGAGATGATAGATCAGGAGTTATATTATATAGTAGATATACACTACACTGGATATACCTACTGTACCTGCAGCACCGCCAGGCTGAGATGATAGAGCAGGAGTGAGTTATATTATATAGTAGATATACACTACACTAGATATACCTACTGTACCTGCAGCACCGCCAGGCTGAGATGATAGAGCAGGAGTTATATTATATAGTAGATATGTACCTGCAGCACCGCCAGGCTGAGATGATAGAGCAGGAGTTATATTATATAGTAGATATGTACCTGCAGCACCGCCAGGCTGAGATGATAGAGCAGGAGTTATATTATATAGGAGATATGTACCTGCAAGAACGCCAGGCTGAGATGATAGAGCAGGAGTTATATTATATAGGAGATATGCAGCACCGCCAGGCTGAGATAATAGATCAGGAGTTATATTATATAGTAGATATGTACCTGCAGCACCGCCAGGCTGAGAGAATAGATCAGGAGTTATATTATATAGTAGATATGTAGCACCCCCAGGCTGAGATGATAGAGCAGGAGTTATATTATATAGGAGATATGCAGCACCGCCAGGCTGAGATGATAGAGCAGGAGTTATATTATATAGTAGATGTGTACCTACTGTACCTGCAGCACCGCCAGGCTGAGATGATAGAGCAGGAGTTATATTATATAGTAGATGTGTACCTACTGTACCTGCAGCACCCCCAGGCTGAGATGATAGAGCAGGAGTTATATTATATAGGAGATATGCAGCACCGCCAGGCTGAGATGATAGAGCAGGAGTTATATTATATAGTAGATGTGTACCTACTGTACCTGCAGCACCCCCAGGCTGAGATGATAGAGCAGGAGTTATATTATATAGTAGATATGTACCTGCAGCACCCCCAGGCTGAGATGATAGAGCAGGAGTTATATTATATAGTAGATATGTACCTGCAGCACCGCCAGGCTGAGATGATAGAGCAGGAGTTATATTATATAGTAGATATGTACCTGCAGCACCCCCAGGCTGAGATGATAGAGCAGGAGTTATATTATATAGTAGATATACACTACACTAGATATACCTACTGTACCTGTAGCACCGCCAGGCTGAGATGATAGATCAGGAGTTATATTATATAGTAGATATGTACCTGCAGCACCGCCAGGCTGAGATGATAGAGCAGGAGTTATATTATATAGTAGATATGTACCTGCAGCACCGCCAGGCTGAGATGATAGAGCAGGAGTTATATTATATAGTAGATATGTACCTGCAGCACCCCCAGGCTGAGATGATAGAGCAGGAGTTATATTATATAGTAGATATGTACCTGCAGCACCGCCAGGCTGAGATGATAGAGCAGGAGTTATATTATATAGTAGATATGTACCTGTAGCACCCCCAGGCTGAGATGATAGAGCAGGAGTTATATTATATAGTAGATATGTACCTGCAGCACCGCCAGGCTGAGATGATAGAGCAGGAGTTATATTATATAGTAGATGTGTACCTGCAAGAACGCCGGGCAGAGATGATAGAGCAGGAGTTATATTATATAGTAGATGTGTACCTGCAAGAACGCCAGGCTGAGATAATAGATCAGGAGTTATATTATATAGTAGATATGTACCTGCAGCACCGCCAGGCTGAGATGATAGAGCAGGAGTTATATTATATAGTAGATATGTACCTGCAGCACCGCCAGGCTGAGATGATAGAGCAGGAGTTATATTATATAGTAGATATGTACCTGCAAGAACGCCAGGCTGAGATGATAGAGCAGGAGTTATATTATATAGTAGATATGTACCTGCAGCACCGCCAGGCTGAGATGATAGAGCAGGAGTTATATTATATAGTAGATATGTACCTGCAGCACCGCCAGGCTGAGATGATAGAGCAGGAGTTATATTATATAGTAGATATGTAGCACCGCCAGGCTGAGATGATAGAGCAGGAGTTATATTATATAGTAGATATGTACCTGCAGCACCGCCAGGCTGAGATGATAGAGCAGGAGTTATATTATATAGTAGATATGTACCTGCAGCACCGCCAGGCTGAGATGATAGAGCAGGAGTTATATTATATAGTAGATATGTACCTGTAGCACCCCCAGGCTGAGATGATAGAGCAGGAGTTATATTATATAGTAGATATGTACCTGCAGCACCGCCAGGCTGAGATGATAGAGCAGGAGTTATTTTATATAGTTGATATGTACCTGCAGCACCGCCAGGCTGAGATGATAGATCAGGAGTTATATTATATAGTAGATATGTACCTGCAGCACCGCCAGGCTGAGATGATAGAGCAGGAGTTATATTATATAGTAGATATGTACCTGCAAGAACGCCAGGCTGAGATGATAGAGCAGGAGTTATATTATATAGGAGATATGCAGCACCGCCAGGCTGAGATGATAGAGCAGGAGTTATATTATATAGTAGATGTGTACCTACTGTACCTGCAGCACCGCCAGGCTGAGATGATAGATCAGGAGTTATATTATATAGTAGATGTGTACCTGCAAGAACGCCAGGCTGAGATAATAGATCAGGAGTTATATTATATAGTAGATATGTACCTGCAGCACCGCCAGGCTGAGATGATAGAGCAGGAGTTATATTATATAGTAGATGTGTACCTACTGTACCTGCAGCACCCCCAGGCTGAGATGATAGAGCAGGAGTTATATTATATAGTAGATATGTACCTGCAGCACCGCCAGGCTGAGATGATAGAGCAGGAGTTATATTATATAGTAGATATGTACCTGCAAGAACGCCAGGCTGAGATGATAGAGCAGGAGTTATATTATATAGTAGATATGTAGCACCGCCAGGCTGAGATGATAGAGCAGGAGTTATATTATATAGGAGATATGCAGCACCGCCAGGCTGAGATGATAGAGCAGGAGTTATATTATATAGTAGATATGTACCTGCAGCACCGCCAGGCTGAGATGATAGAGCAGGAGTTATATTATATAGGAGATATGCAGCACCGCCAGGCTGAGATGATAGAGCAGGAGTGAGTTATATTATATAGTAGATATACACTACACTAGATATACCTACTGTACCTGCAGCACCGCCAGGCTGAGATGATAGAGCAGGAGTTATATTATATAGTAGATGTGTACCTGCAGCACCCCCAGGCTGAGATGATAGAGCAGGAGTTATATTATATAGTAGATATGTACCTGCAGCACCGCCAGGCTGAGATAATAGATCAGGAGTTATATTATATAGTAGATATGTACCTGCAAGAACGCCAGGCTGAGATGATAGAGCAGGAGTTATATTATATAGTAGATATGTACCTGCAGCACCGGCAGGCTGAGATGATAGAGCAGGAGTTATATTATATAGTAGATATGTAGCACCGCCAGGCTGAGATGATAGATCAGGAGTTATATTATATAGTAGATATGTACCTGCAGCACCGCCAGGCTGAGATGATAGAGCAGGAGTTATATTATATAGTAGATGTATACCTACTGTACCTGCAGCACCCCCAGGCTGAGATGATAGAGCAGGAGTTATATTATATAGTAGATATGTACCTGCAGCACCGCCAGGCTGAGATGATAGAGCAGGAGTTATATTATATAGTAGATGTATACCTACTGTACCTGCAGCACCCCCAGGCTGAGATGATAGAGCAGGAGTTATATTATATAGTAGATATGTACCTGCAAGAACGCCAGGCTGAGATGATAGATCAGGAGTTATATTATATAGTAGATATGTACCTGCAGCACCCCCAGGCTGAGATGATAGAGCAGGAGTGATATTATATAGTAGATATGTACCTGCAGCACCCCCAGGCTGAGATGATAGAGCAGGAGTTATATTATATAGTAGATATGTACCTGCAGCACCCCCAGGCTGAGATGATAGAGCAGGAGTTATATTATATAGTAGATATGTACCTGCAGCACCCCCAGGCTGAGATGATAGAGCAGGAGTTATATTATATAGTAGATATGTACCTGCAAGAACGCCAGGCTGAGATGATAGAGCAGGAGTTATATTATATAGTAGATATACACTACACTAGATATACCTACTGTACCTGCAGCACCGCCAGGCTGAGATGATAGAGCAGGAGTTATATTATATAGTAGATATGTACCTGCAGCACCCCCAGGCTGAGATGATAGAGCAGGAGTTATATTATATAGTAGATATGTACCTGCAAGAACGCCAGGCTGAGATGATAGAGCAGGAGTTATATTATATAGTAGATATGTACCTGCAGCACCCCCAGGCTGAGATGATAGAGCAGGAGTTATATTATATAGTAGATATGTACCTGCAGCACCCCCAGGCTGAGATGATAGAGCAGGAGTTATATTATATAGTAGATATGTAGCACCGCCAGGCTGAGATGATAGAGCAGGAGTTATATTATATAGTAGATATGTAGCACCGCCAGGCTGAGATGATAGAGCAGGAGTTATATTATATAGTAGATATGTACCTGCAGCACCGCCAGGCTGAGATGATAGAGCAGGAGTTATATTATATAGTAGATATGTAGCACCGCCAGGCTGAGATGATAGAGCAGGAGTTATATTATATAGTAGATATGTACCTGCAGCACCGCCAGGCTGAGATGATAGATCAGGAGTTATATTATATAGTAGATATGTAGCACCGCCAGGCTGAGATGATAGATCAGGAGTTATATTATATAGTAGATATGTACCTGCAGCACCGCCAGGCTGAGATGATAGAGCAGGAGTTATATTATATAGTAGATATGTACCTGCAAGAACGCCAGGCTGAGATGATAGAGCAGGAGTTATATTATATAGTAGATATGTACCTGCAGCACCGCCAGGCTGAGATGATAGAGCAGGAGTTATATTATATAGTAGATATGTAGCACCGCCAGGCTGAGATGATAGAGCAGGAGTTATATTATATAGTAGATATGTACCTGCAAGAACGCCAGGCTGAGATGATAGAGCAGGAGTTATATTATATAGTAGATGTGTAGCACCGCCAGGCTGAGATGATAGAGCAGGAGTTATATTATATAGTAGATATGTACCTGCAGCACCGCCAGGCTGAGATGATAGAGCAGGAGTTATATTATATAGTAGATATGTACCTGCAGCACCGCCAGGCTGAGATGATAGAGCAGGAGTTATATTATATAGTAGATATGTAGCACCGCCAGGCTGAGATGATAGAGCAGGAGTTATATTATATAGTAGATATGTAGCACCGCCAGGCTGAGATGATAGAGCAGGAGTTATATTATATAGTAGATATGTAGCACCGCCAGGCTGAGATGATAGAGCAGGAGTTATATTATATAGTAGATATGTACCTGCAGCACCGCCAGGCTGAGATGATAGAGCAGGAGTTATATTATATAGTAGATATGTAGCACCGCCAGGCTGAGATGATAGAGCAGGAGTTATATTATATAGTAGATATGTAGCACCGCCAGGCTGAGATGATAGATCAGGAGTTATATTATATAGTAGATATGCAGCACCGCCAGGCTGAGATGATAGAGCAGGAGTTATATTCTATAGTAGATATGTAGCACCGCCAGGCTGAGATGATAGAGCAGGAGTTATATTCTATAGTAGATATGCAGCACCGCCAGGCTGAGATGATAGAGCAGGAGTTATATTCTATAGTAGATATGTAGCACCGCCAGGCTGAGATGATAGAGCAGGAGTTATATTATATAGTAGATATGTAGCACCGCCAGGCTGAGATGATAGAGCAGGAGTTATATTCTATAGTAGATGTGTACTACTCTACCTGCAAACCGCCAGGCTGAGATGATAGATCAGGAGTGAGTTATATTATCTAGTAGATGTGTACTACTCTACCTGCAAACCGCCAGGCTGAGATGATAGATCAGGAGTGAGTTATATAGTAGATGTAATACACTGATACACTTAAGCGATAAGGCACAAGGGGGTGTGGTAAATTGGTCATATATCACAAACCCCAAGGTTCCTTATTTATATTATAAACTGGTTACCAACGTAATTAGAGCAGTAATAACACATGTTTTGTCATAACCGTGGTATACGGTCTGATGTACCACAGCTGTCAGCCAATCAGCATTCAGGGCTGGAACCACCCATTTTATATTAGATATTATACCCTCTTTAGCCCGACCCTGAGCTCCACTCACTCACTCCACTGTTGAGTTTTAACTAACCCTGTGTCGTCACCCTGTGTCGTCACCCTGTGTCGTCACCCTGTGTCGTCACCCTGTGTCGTCACCCTGTGTCGTCACCCTGTGTCCTCACCCTGTGTCGTCACCCTGTGTCGTCTCCTCCAGTATGAAGCAGCTGAGAGTGAGACTAAGGAAGCTGAGAGAGGACCACGACCGCATCTACCACCTGACCCGTTCTGAGGGCCTGCCAAGCGTCAACTGGGGCAGGATCATAGAGGAGAAACAGGTGAGGGGAACACACACACATATACACACACACACATATACACACACACACACACACATACACACACACATATACACACACACATATATATATATATATACACACACACACACACACACATATACACACACACACACATATATATACACACACACACACACATATATGCACACACACACATATATATACACACACACACACACACACACACACACACACACACACACACACACACACACACACACACACACACACACACACACACACACAGGCTTGGATATGTGTGCACACAGTTTCCGCACACCATAACATAAACGTCATGTCTTTCTTCTTCCGACCAGGGCAACCTGAGCAACAAGGGTTTTGGTCAGGACCTGCCCACCATAGAGAACGAGGTGGAGGAACACAACATCTTTCACAGTGAGGTGGAGGCCCTGGCCCCTCACATCTCAGCCAGCGACGACAAGGTAGGACTAACAGCCAGCGTAGAAACTACCTGACACGTCGTGTTTTATACTCAGTCATTTACTAGTCTCCTATCCAGGAAGGTAACCGTGGCTTTATTTAAATAGCCCACATACCTGACGACAACAACAACAACAACAACAACAACCACTCTGAAAGTTCCAGTTATGAGAAAACAAACAGACATATATTGTACTGAATGATTGTCAACAATGACTCATTACTCAGAAAACAGACATATATTGTACTGAATGATTGTCAACAATGACTCATTACTCAGAAAACAGACATATATTGTACTGAATGATTGTCAACAATGACTCATTACTCACAAAACAGACATATATATTGTACTGAATGATTGTCAACAATGACTCATTACTCACAAAACAGACATATATATTGTACTGAATGATTGTCAACAATGACTCATTACTCACAAAACAGACATATATATTGTACTGAATGATTGTCAACAATGACTCATTACTCAGAAAACAGACATATATTGTACTGAATGATTGTCAACAATGACTCATTACTCAGAAAACAGACATATATTGTACTGAATGATTGTCAACAATGACTCATTACTCAGAAAACAGACATATATTGTACTGAATGATTGTCAACAATGACTCATTACTCACAAAACAGACATATATTGTACTGAATAATTGTCAACAATGACTCATTACTCAGAAAACAGACATATATATTGTACTGAATGATTGTCAACAATGACTCATTACTCAGAAAACAGACATATATTGTACTGAATGATTGTCAACAATGACTCATTACTCAGAAAACAGACATATATTGTACTGAATGATTGTCAACAATGACTCATTACTCACAAAACAGACATATATATTGTACTGAATGATTGTCAACAATGACTCATTACTCAGAAAACAGACATATATTGTACTGAATGATTGTCAACAATGACTCATTACTCAGAAAACAGACATATATTGTACTGAATGATTGTCAACAATGACTCATTACTCAGAAAACAGACATATATATTGTACTGAATGATTGTCAACAATGACTCATTACTCAGAAAACAGACATATATATTGTACTGAATGATTGTCAACAATGACTCATTACTCACAAAACAGACATATATTGTACTGAATAATTGTCAACAATGACTCATTACTCAGAAAACAGACATATATTGTACTGAATGATTGTCAACAATGACTCATTACTCAGAAAACAAACCTTCACACATCACATTCAAATGTAGTTATTTAGTGGAGTCTCTGCTCCAGAGGGACCTTCAATAACGTTGTTTATTAAATAACCAGGCGTTTCAGACAGCGAAAACATGGTAGGACTAACAGCCACGCAGGTCAACTCCAAGCCCACTTCAGTTAGAAACTGTTGCATTTGAAAAAACGAAGACTGTTTTTACATTTTGAGGTTTTGCTAAAATACCCACGTGTACACAGAATTATTACAGTGTGTAAAGACAAGAATCTCCAATCATAATTTCTGACTTCTCCACACCATCTCCTGTCGTTCAATGCCGCATAGACATGACGTACGTTAGTGAGGATTTGTTTCCCCGGACGAGCTCAATATCATTTAAAATGCCTGACAGGGAGGAGCTCTCACAGAAAGGTCCATGCAGTAATATGCTCTTTACTTCTCTCTCCCTCTCTCCTCTCACTCTCTCTCCTTTCTGCTCTCTCCTCTCACGCTCTCTCCTTTCTGCTCTCTCCTCTCACTCTCACGCTCTCTCCTTTCTGCTCTCTCTCACACACTCTCTCTGTCTCCTCTCATTCTCTCTCTCTCTCTCTCTCTCTCTCTCTCTCTCTCTCTCTCTCTCTCTCTCTCTCTCTCTCTCTCTCTCTCTCTCTCTGTCTCCTCTCTCTCTCTCTCTCTCTCTGTCTCCTCTCGTTCTCTCTCTTTGTCTCCTCTCGTTCTCTCTCTTTGTCTCCTCTCGTTCTCTCTCTTTGTCTCCTCTCGTTCTCTCTGTCTCCTCTCGTTCTCTCTCTCTTTCTCTCTCTCTCTCTTTCTCTCTC
Organism: Oncorhynchus mykiss; assembly: GCF_013265735.2. NCBI lineage: Eukaryota > Metazoa > Chordata > Actinopteri > Salmoniformes > Salmonidae > Oncorhynchus > Oncorhynchus mykiss. The sequence continues at coordinate 69,745,871 of NC_048577.1, forward strand.
TCTCTCTCTAGGACTCTGCCAGTGCCCTCCAGCTGAAGTACAACAAGCTCCTGGTAAGATTGACTTTAATAATGACTTCATCTGAAGCATGGACTCAGGGAGAGCTTGAGGAGTGTGTATGCATGTACAGTAGCTCTATGTGAGTTCTACACCTGCAGTACCATGCTATGTGTACCTGTGTCTGTGTGTACAAAGTGTTTTATCCACGTACACCCTGGCTGTTCTTCCCTTCCTTTGTTCAGTGTGTACCTTAATAACATTCATCCCAGGATTGTGTGTGTGTGTGTGTGTGTGTGTGTGTGTGTGTGTGTGTGTGTTTCATTCACCATCACACTTTCCCCTCTCCCAGAATATGTGTACCAGTGTGTAGGTCTATAGTAGCTATCTCTCCTCTCTCTCCCCAGGCCAGTTCCAGTCTATAGTAACTATCTCTCCCCAGGCCAGTTCCAGTCTATAGTAACTATCTCTCCCCAGGCCAGTTCCAGTCAATAGTAACTATCTCTCCTCTCCCTCCCCAGGCCAGTTCCAGTGCTCGACAGCGCCACCTGTTGAGCCTGCGCGACTACATGCAGCGCTGCACTAATGAGCTGTACTGGATGGACCAGCAGGCAGGGGAGAGGATCAACTATGACTGGAGCGATACTAACCTGGACTACCCTGCACGTCACAGACAGTATGAGGTAGAGAGAGAGACACACACACACACACACACACACACACTCACACACACACACACACACACACACACTCCTTCATCTGCACTGACAGAGTAATATATTCAGGGTGATATCTGACACCTGATCCTACATGTTATCTGACACCTGATCCTACATGTTATCTGACACCTGATCCTGCATGTTATCTGACACCTGATCCTACATGTTATCTGACACCTGATCCTGCATGTTATCTGACACCTGATCCTACATGTTATCTGACACCTGATCCTACATGTTATCTGACACCTGATCCTGCATGTTATCTGACACCTGATCCTGCATGTTATCTGACACCTGATCCTACATGTTATCTGACACCTGATCCTACATGTTATCTGACACCTGATCCTACATGTTATCTGACACCTGATCCTGCATGTTATCTGACACCTGATCCTACATGTTATCTGACACCTGATCCTGCATGTTATCTGACACCTGATCCTACATGTTATCTGACACCTGATCCTGCATGTTATCTGACACCTGATCCTACATGTTATCTGACACCTGATCCTGCATGTTATCTGACACCTGATCCTACATGTTATCTGACACCTGATCCTGCATGTTATCTGACACCTGATCCTACATGTTATCTGACACCTGATCCTACATGTTATCTGACACCTGATCCTGCATGTTATCTGACACCTGATCCTACATGTTATCTGACACCTGATCCTGCATGTTATCTGACACCTGATCCTACATGTTATCTGACACCTGATCCTACATGTTATCTGACACCTGATCCTGCATGTTATCTGACACCTGATCCTACATGTTATCTGACACCTGATCCTGCATGTTATCTGACACCTGATCCTACATGTTATCTGACACCTGATCCTGCATGTTATCTGATACCTGATCCTACATGTTATCTGACACCTGATCCTACATGTTACGTGACACCTGATCCTACATGTTACGTGACACCTGATCCTACATGTTACGTGACACCTGATCCTACATGTTACGTGACACCTGATCCTGCATGTTATCTGATACCTGATCCTACATGTTATCTGACACCTGATCCTACATGTTACGTGACACCTGATCCTGCATGTTATCTGACACCTGATCCTACATGTTATCTGACACCTGATCCTACATGTTATCTGACACCTGATCCTACATGTTATCTGACACCAGATCCTTCATGTTATCTGACACCTGATCCTACATGTTATCTGACACCTGATCCTACATGTTATCTGACACCAGATCCTTCATGTTATCTGACACCTGATCCTGCATGTTATCTGACACCTGATCCTGCATGTTATCTGACACCTGATCCTGCATGTTATCTGACACCTGATCCTGCATGTTATCTGACACCTGATCCTACATGTTATCTGACACCTGATCCTACATGTTACGTGACACCTGATCCTACATGTTATCTGACACCTGATCCTACATGTTATCTGACACCTGATCCTACATGTTATCTGACACCTGATCCTACACGTTATCTGACACCTGATCCTACATGTTATCTGACACCTGATCCTACATGTTATCTGACACCTGATCCTGCATGTTATCTGACACCTGATCCTGCATGTTATCTGACACCTGATCCTGCATGTTACGTGACACCTGATCCTACATGTTACGTGACACCTGATCCTACATGTTATCTGACACCTGATCCTACATGTTACGTGACACCTGATCCTACATGTTATCTGACACCTGATCCTACATGTTATGTGACACCTGATCCTACATGTTATCTGACACCTGATCCTACATGTTACGTGACACCTGATCCTACATGTACGTGTGTTGGAACATAAAGAGAGACTTGTATCTCTTTTAAATCTCCCACCAGAACTTCATCAGTAAGTGTCTGGAGTCCAAGGAGGCCACTGTCACCAAGCTGAATGATGATGGAGATAAACTCATCGCTGCAAACCATCCTGGCAAGAATGTTATTGAGGTACACACACACACACACACACACACACACACATAGATATACACACACACACACACACACACATCTCTACTGACCATCCTGGGATGAATGTTATTGAAGTACACACACACACACACACACACACACACACACACACACACACACACACACACACACATCTCCACTGACCATCCTGGGATGAATGTCATTGAAGTACACTTCATTTATCCTCTATCATTCTACTATTGGGGCAAATCCTAACTTCCACTTTAGTCAATGTTGACTTAAGTCATGCATTGATGTCAATGGGAGACTAAGGTCAAATCAGACTATTTTAGTGGAAGTTAGGATTCACCCCTACTGAGATGAAAATCCTCAAAAATGAATGTGAATGAAAAGCATCAAACAGACAGTGATGTAACGGAACTCGACTCCACCTGTCAGGCTCATATGGAGGCTGTGCATGCAGACTGGAAGGAGTACCTGAACCTGCTCATCTGTGAGGAGAACCACCTGAAACACATGGACGAATACCACAAGGTGATTAGTATACCCTGACCTGACCTTAACCCTGATACCACCTGAAACACATGGACGAATACCACAAGGTGATTAGTATACCCTGACCTGACCTTAACCCTGATACCACCTGAAACACATGGACGAATACAACAAGGTGATTAGTATACTATACCCTGACCTGACCTTAACCCTGATACCACCTGAAACACATGGACGAATACCACAAGGTGATTAGTATACTATACCCTGACCTGACCTGACCTTAACCCTGATACCACCTGAAACACATGGACGAATACCACAAGGTGATTAGTATACTATAACCTGACCTGACCTTAACCCTGATACCACCTGAAACACATGGACGAATACCACAAGGTGAGTCACAGCAACAAGTATTCAGAAAGCATCAGTTGAAGATATCCTGAATGTTTGAACAGGGTCATTAGATGTTGACAGGCTTGTGTACCAGCATGTGTTGTGCAAAGCAACAGCTTCTGAGTGACAGACTTGTCGTGGTACGTAAACAGAGTTGGTTCAGGCAGAGACCGACTGGCTGCCGGTCGAACTTCGTGTAAATAAACCGTAGCTGCTTTCGGTGATGTTGTTACCTCAGTGTTTTTCCTGCCGGTGTCTGTTTTCTCTCCAGTTCCACAAAGAGGCCCGGGACACCCAGGACCTTCTGAAGAGAATGGACAAAGAGGTGGACCAGAAGTACAAACCAGAGTTCAAGGACATGTACCAGATGGAGAGCCTCATCAGAGACCTGGATGTGAGTGGGCTTTACAACTACAGTGTTTTACTAGCAGTGGGCTTTACACTACTGTAGTTTACTGAGAGTGGGCTTTACACTACTGTAGTTTACTGAGAGTGGGCTTTACACTACCGTAGTTTACTGAGAGTGGGCTTTACACTACCGTAGTTTACTGAGAGTGGGCTTTACACTAGTGTAGTTTACTGAGAGTGGGCTTTACACTAGTGTAGTTTACTGAGAGTGGGCTTTACACTACCGTAGTTTACTGAGAGTGGGCTTTACACTACCGTAGTTTACTAGCAGTGGGCTTTACACTACTGTAGTTTACTGAGAGTGGGCTTTACACTACTGTAGTTTACTGAGAGTGGGCTTTACACTACTGTAGTTTACTGAGAGTGGGCTTTACACTACCGTAGTTTACTGAGAGTGGGCTTTACACTACTGTAGTTTACTGAGAGTGGGCTTTACACTACCGTAGTTTACTGAGAGTGGGCTTTACACGACTGTAGTTTACTGAGAGTGGGCTTTACACGACCGTAGTTTACTGAGAGTGGGCTTTACACTATCGTAGTTTACTGAGAGTGGGCTTTACATGACTGTAGTTTACTGAGAGTGGGCTTTACACTACCGTAGTTTACTAACAGTGGGCTTTACACTACCGTAGTTTACTAACAGTGGGCTTTACACTACCGTAGTTTACTAACAGTGGGCTTTACACTACCGTAGTTTACTAACAGTGGGCTTTACACTACCGTAGTTTACTAACAATGGGCTTTACACTACCGTAGTTTACTAACAGTGGGCTTTACACTACCGTAGTTTACTAACAGTGGGCTTTACACTACCGTAGTTTACTATAGGTCTGGGGGACAGATCTGTTTCTGCTTCAACCAAACAATGACAAAGCTGTTGGATGAAGCAGAGACAATTCTTTGGTCTGTCAGGTCTGTCTGCTTATCAGGCTGGTTTCTAAACTCCTAACTCAATCAAGAACATTTACATTTTGACAAATGATTTAGCCTTAGAACTATAAATCCAAAATGCTCTTTAAAAAAGTGTGTGTGTGTGTGTGTGTGTGTGTGTGTGTGTGTGTGTGTGTGTGTGTGTGTGTGTGTGTGGTGCAGGACCAGGCGAAGGCCATGGACCACTTTGATGAGCGTGTGAAGGCTCTGGAGAAGCGCAGTCTACAGGTTCTCCCCCTCCAGTTCCGCAGGAACACCCCTCAGAAGCTGCTCCCCGTCGAGGCGCTGTGTGAGTTCGACACTGACGAGGTAAACCTGGACACCTCCACTACTTTACCTCACCCTGTGTGTGTGAGACACTGACGAGGTAAACCTTTACACCTGGACACCTCCACTACTTTACCTCACCCTGTGTGTGAGAGACACTGACGAGGTAAACCTTTACACCTGGACACCTCCACTACTTTACCTCACCCTGTGTGAGAGACACTGACGAGGTAAACCTTTACACCTGGACACCTCCACTACTTTACCTCACCCTGTGTGTGAGAGACACTGACGAGGTAAACCTTTACACCTGGACACCTCCACTACTTTACCTCACCCTGTGTGTGAGAGACACTGACGAGGTAAACCTTTACACCTGGACACCTCCACTACTTTACCTCACCCTGTGTGAGAGACACTGACGAGGTAAACCTTTACACCTGGACACCTCCACTACTTTACCTCACCCTGTGTGTGTGAGACACTGACGAGGTAAACCTTTACACCTGGACACCTCCACTACTTTATCTCACCCTGGGTGAGAGACACTGACGAGGTAAACCTTTACACCTGGACACCTCCACTACTTTACCTCACCCTGTGTGAGAGACACTGACGAGGTAAACCTGGATATGCCACCACCCTACTCTAATTTCAGACTGATACCTTGTCCACCCTACTCTAGTTTCAGACTGATACCTTGTCCACCTTACTCTAGTTTCAGACTGATACTCTGTCCACCCTACTCTAGTTTCAGACTGATACCTTGTCCACCCTACTCTAATTTCAGACTGATACTCTGTCCACCCTACTCTAGTTTCAGACTGATACCTTGTCCACCCTACTCTAGTTTCAGACTGATACCCTGTCCACCCTACTCTAGTTTCAGACTGATACCGTGTCCACCCTACTCTAGTTTCAGACTGATACCTTGTCCACCCTACTCTAGTTTCAGACTGATACCTTGTCCACCCTGCTCTAGTTTCAGACTGATACCTTGTCCACCCTACTCTAGTTTCAGACTGATACCTTGTCCACCCTACTCTAGTTTCAGACTGATACCTTGTCCACCATGCTCTAGTTTCAGACTGATACCTTGTCCACCATGCTCTAATTTCAGACTGATACCTTGTCCACCCTACTCTAGTTTCAGACTGATACCTTGTCCACTATGCTCTAGTTTCAGACTGATACCTTGTCCACCCTACTCTAGTTTCAGACTGATACCTTGTCCACCCTACTCTAGTTTCAGACTGATACCTTGTCCACCCTACTCTAGTTTCAGACTGATACCTTGTCCACCATGCTCTAGTTTCAGACTGATGCTCCTCCACACACACGCTTCTTCATGACAATCATTCTAGCTTTTCTCTCTTCTTTTGTCTCCTCCCCTTCTCTCCTCCTTTCCCCCCTCTCTCCTTCCTCACGATCCCTCCTTTCTACCCCTCTCTCTCCTCCTTTCCCCCTCTCTCCTTCCTCACTATCTCTCCCTTCTACCCCTCTCCTTCTTCCCCTCTCTCTCCTTCTACCCCTCTCTCTCCTTCTTCCCCCCTCTCTCCTTCCTCACTATCTCTCCCTTCTACCCCTCTCTCTCCTTCTTCCCCTCTCTCTCCTACTACCCCTCTCTCTCCTTCTACCCCCTCTCTCCTTCCTCACGATCCCTCCCTTCTACCCCTCTCTCCTCCTTTCCCCCCTCTCTCCTTCCTCACTATCTCTCCCTTCTACCTCTCTCTCTCCTTCTTCCCCTCTCTCTCCTACTACCCCTCTCTCTCCTTCTACCCCCTCTCTCCTTCCTCACTATCTCTCCCTTCTACCCCTCTCTCTCCTTATTCCCCCTCTCTCCTTCTTCCCCGTCTCTCTTCATCTTCCCCCCCCCCCTGTCTCTCTCTCCTTTTCTGTCTCCAGTGATTCTCTAATCTCTATGTGCGGTGTGTTTTTCTGTTATCATGACTAAGCACGATCTGACTGCACCACATCTTCTCCTCTCTCCCCTGGTTCCTCCTCCTCTCATCCTCCTTCACTCTCACTCCTTTCATTTTATTCCCCTGAATGCGGTGTTGTGTTGTAATGTATTTAAATCCTTTAAGAGGCCTGTGCTCTCTGCATCTTATTTAAGCCTTCAGGGGATCAGCCACAGGCTGGGGGGGTTTAGGAGTGGATTTGGAGAGCTGGAAATGAGGGGGTGTGTGTGGAGCAGTTGAGAGAGCTCTTAAGATTTAGGAACAGGATCAAACGATGAGGGGAAACACAGTGTTGTGTTATGATTTCCCCCCCCCCATATGACTGGTGAAAACAGTGAACTGTAATTTACTAACTAGGGCCTAGTGGTTCCCTGGTCAGGTCATGTGGTCAGGTCGTGTGGTCAGGTCATGTGGTCAGGTCATGTAGGTCAGGTCATGTGGTCAGGTCATGTGGTCAGGTCATGTGGTCAGGACATGTGGTCAGGTCATGTGGTCAGGTTATGTAGGTCATGTGGTCAGGTCATGTGGTCAGGTCATGTGGTCAGGTCATGTGGCCAGGTCATGTGGTCAGGAAGAGCTAATGGCCTTATCCAAAGTGGTTCAGTGAGTGAACCTCTATTTGTGTTCTGGTTCTTCCATACCAGATCAGTGAGTGAAACTCTGTGTGATGTTGTGGTTGTCCATCCCAGGGTCAGATCCTGCGTGGAGAGAGGTACACCCTCCTGAGTAACAAGGGGCCCAAGTGGGAGGTGAAGGACGCAGCCGGGCGTAAACTGACGGCTCCGGGGGCCTGCTTCATGGTCCCCCCCACAGACCCAGAGTCTGTCGCCGTCTCCAACAGGTAAGTGTGTTTGTTACGGGGGTAGGGTGGAGAGGTGTGTGTGTGTGTGTGTTACGGGGGTAGGGTGGAGAGGTGTGTGTGTGTGTTATGGGGGTAGGGTGGAGAGGTGTGTGTGTTACGGGGGTAGGGTGGAGAGGTGTGTGTGTGTGTTATGGGGGTAGGGTGGAGAGGTGTGTGTGTGTGTGTATGTGTGTGTGTGTTATGGGGGTAGGGTGGAGAGGTGTGTGTGTGTTATGGGGTAAGGTGGAGAGGTGTGTGTGTGTGTGTGTGTGTGTGTGTGTGTGTGTGTGTGTTTGTTATGGGGGTAAGGTGGAGAGGTGTGTGTGTGTGTTTGTTACGGGGGTAAGGTGGAGAGGTGTGTGTGTGTGTGTGTTTGTTACGGGGGTAGGGTGGAGAGGTGTGTGTGTGTTATGGGGTAAGGTGGAGAGGTGTGTGTGTGTGTGTGTGTGTGTGTGTGTGTGTGTTTGTTATGGGGGTAAGGTGGAGAGGTGTGTGTGTGTGTTTGTTACGGGGGTAAGGTGGAGAGGTGTGTGTGTGTGTGTGTTTGTTACGGGGGTAGGGTGGAGAGGTGTGTGTGTGTGTTATGGGGTTAGGGTGGAGAGGTGTGTGTGTGTGTGTGTGTGTTATGGGGTGCATGTGTCTGTCTACTGTGTGCCTGTGATTGTGTAACGGTGTACTTGTACACTGTGTAACAGGGTCTGTTGTTTCCTGAGACGGTGTACTTGTACACTGTGTAACAGGGTCTGTTGTTTCCCGAGACGGTGTACTTGTACACTGTGTAACAGGGTCTGTTGTTTCCTGAGACGGTGTACTTATACACTGTGTAACAGGGTCTGTTGTTTCCTGAGACGGTGTACTTGTACACTGTGTAACAGGGTCTGTTGTTTCCTGAGACGGTGTACTTGTACACCGTGTAACAGGGTCTGTTGTTTCCTGAGACGGTGTACTTGTACACTGTGTAACGGGGTCTGTTGTTTCCCGAGACGGTGTACTTGTACACTGTGTAACAGGGTCTGTTGTTTCCCGGGACGGTGTACTTGTACACTGTGTAACAGGGTCTGTTGTGTGTTTCCAGTCTGGCCGGCCAGCAGAAGGGTATTAAGATGAAGGTGTCTGGCAGTAAGACCACCCTGGTCAAACGCCTGGAGGAACTGAAGAAAGACGGCTCCGCTGGCTCTGGTAGGTACTGTTATGTCATGGTATGTCGTGGTATGTTATGTCATGGTATGGTATGTCGTGTTATGGTATGTTATGTCATGGTATGGTATGTCGTGTTATGGTATGTTATGTCATGGAATGTTATGTCATGGTATGTTATGTCATGGTATGTTATGTCATGGTATGTTATGTCATGGTATGTCGTGTTATGTCATGGTATGTTATGTCATGGTATGGTATGTCATGGTATGTCGTGTTATGTCATGGTATGTTATGTCATGGTATGTTATATCATGGTATGTTATGTCATGGTATGGTATGTCGTGTTATGTCATGGTATGGTATGTTGTGTTATGGTATGTTATGTCATGGTATGTCATGTCATGGTATGTTATGTCATGGTATGTCATGTTATGTCCATGTCGCAATCTCTGAATGCTCGGCTATGGAAAGCCAACTGACATTTAACTTCTGAGGTGCTGACCTGTTGCTACCCTCTATAACAGAGGTCTCCAGACCTGTTGCTACCCTCTATAACAGGCGTCTCCAGACTTGTTGCTACCCTCTATAACAGGCGTCTCCAGACTTTTCTAGCATGAGCTCCTTTAAAAAAAAATGAAACATGTCGCAAACAACTCTTTAAAAAATATATATTTATAGCTTTTAAATAGGAACATTCTTCTCCTCTACCCGGCAACTCTTCCCCGGGTTCCTCGCTGTATAAAAGATGTCAATACACCTGGTAAAATAATGGTTCATAAACGGTCATCAACACGACAGCCCCACAAAATTGTCCTTAGTATTTTCCTGATTTTTTTTCTTCTTCTCCTGGTTTGACTCAGTTTTTAACTCTCAATAGTACAACTGTTCATAGAGAAACAGCAGCTGAATGTTCTGAGTCCACGTCTGTGCTTAAATCACATCAGAAGACCTTGTCCTTCAGACCTAAACATAACGCTTTTTGATTTTTGAGTGTAATTCCCCTTTAATTGCACATCGAGCCAGAGAGAGATGTGTCGCTGTAGTGATGCTTCTGTCAGGACGACTGCAGCTCGCGTCATGGCAGAGTTTGTAAAACAATGGCCATCCAATTGATGTAAATAATCATGGCCGTTCTGTCAGGTAAGCCAACTTCACAGTTAACATTTAATTGACCAGGTTATTGGGGAAAGTCTTTCTGTCTCTGCCGCTCTGACATTTCAGAACCAGGGTCTGTAGTGAACGCCTCTTGCACTGAGATTCAGTGCCTTAGATCGCTGCGCCACTCAGGAGCCCAACTACATGGTGAGCTACTCATAGGTGGGCTGTGAGCTGCTGGTAGATGTCCATCCACCTATTGGAGAGCCCTGATCTATAAACACTGTGATTATTATCTCACCCTGTTGGTCATCTATGACCGTCTGAACATCTTGAAGAACCATCTGGCCTTAATGGCCGTATGCTCCTTATAATCACCACCCGGCACAACCAGAAAGAGGACTGGTCCACCCCTCAGAGCCTGGTTCCTCTCTACCCAGCACAACCAGAAAGAGGACTGGTCCACCCCTCAGAGCCTGGTTCCTCTCTACCCGGCACAACCAGAAAGAGGACTGGTCCACCCCTCAGAGCCTGGTTCCTCTCTACCCAGCACAACCAGAAAGAGGACTGGTCCACCCCTCAGAGCCTGGTTCCTCTCTACCCAGCACAACCAGAAAGAGGACTGGTCCACCCCTCAGAGCCTGGTTCCTCTCTACCCAGCACAACCAGTAAGAAGACTGGTCCACCCCTCAGAGCCTGGTTCCTCTCTACCCGGCACAACCTGAAAGAGGACTGGTCAACCCCTCAGAGCCTGGTTCCTCTCTACCCGGCACAACCAGAGAGGACTGGTCAACCCCTCAGAGCCTGGTTCCTCTCTACCCGGCACAACCAGAAAGAGGACTGGTCAATCCCTCAGAGCCTGGTTCCTCTCTACCCAGCACAACCAGAAAGAGGACTGGTCCACCCCTCAGAGCCTAGTTCCTCTCCAGGTTTCTTCCTAGGTTCCTACCCTTTCTAGGACGTTGTTCCTAGCCACCGTGCTTCTACAGCTACAGAGTTTCTGTATAATGACTTTGTGACACCTGCTGGTGTAAAAAGCACTTTATAAGTAAATGTGATTGATTGGTTTCCATGTCATGTGACTACTGGAGTTAATCACTAGAGCTGCAGCTTGTAATTATTTGTAGGCCAGTGTGATTGTCTGACTTGTGAATGTGATGTTATGTTATTAGTGTCTGATTCTACATTGTGTGTGTGTAGTCGTATCTGATTATGTGTATGTTATTTTGGTGTGTGTGTGATTTGATTGTGTATGGATGTTGTGGTTGTTGAGTCTGGTTGTATATGATTTGTTGTGTGTGTGTTATTTTGGTGTGTGATTGATTGATTGTGTATGGATGTTGTGATTGTTGAGTCTGGTTGTATATGATTTGTTGTGTGTGTTATTTTGGTGTGTGATTGATTGATTGTGTATGGATGTTGTGGTTGTTGAGTCTGGTTGTATATGATTTGTTGTGTGTGTGTTATTTTGGTGATTGATTGATTGATTGATGAATATTATAGACAAGGAGGAGCAGCAGTGTCGCCAGCTGATGGCCGGTCTGGACAAGGTGACCAGTGATCTGGACAAACAGGAGAAGGCCATCTACTCTCGAGTACGCCCCCCTCTGGAGCAGACCAGGCCGCTGCAGGACAGCGCTGACCGTCTGCAGGACGTCAAGGTAGTTCCTCGTTTTTCTCCTTTCTCTGCACAGAGGGTGTAGAGCGGTAGATATGCTTTTCCTCCTCCTACTCTTCTCCTGTCCTCCTATTTAGACTAGAATCCTTTCGATACAGTTTTCAAACCCATTTAATCCTACCAAAGAAAGTCTTGAGAGAGTTGTTTTATGCTTATCGAGGAAGTACTATTAGTTAGTTCCAGGAAGTGTTCACTTTTTTTTTATTTTTTTATGCTTATCCCATATTCTTCCACCAGGACATTGCGGCCGTGGTTCGTAAGATCGAGCCGGAGAAGTCGTCCAAGGTGAGGGAGGCTGAGAAGTTCCTGACCTCTAACCCTAAATGTGCCAGCGCCCCTCAGCTGAACGGCAAGGTGAACGAGGCCAACAACAAATACGACAAGATCAACCTGCTGCTCAAGTGCTCCGAGGACAAGTGAGTAGCTTTTTGTACCTGTTAGTAGAGATGGTAGTACTTACACAAAACTCAGGACCAGTGCGGCAGGGTAGCCTAGTGGTTAGAGCGTTGGACTAGTAACCGAAAGGTTGCAAGTTCAAACCCCCGAGCTGACAATCTGTCGTTCTGCCCCTGAACAAGGCAGTTAACCCACTGTTCCCCGGTAGGCCGTCATTGAAAATAAGAATTTGTTCTTAACTGACTTGCCTAATAAAGGTTAAAAAAGTTAGAGTTTTCCTGTTTTACTAGGATGACTAACCTGTAGGCTACTATGACACTATTTAAACACATTTTAAATGTCATTGTAATTTAACCCATGTCATGCGTTTATTTACAGGCTTCAGAATTCCAACAGCCTGGAGAACTCCCTTCAAAATGGGAAATCTTTATTGTCCAGCTACGAGAACAAGCTGGCCAGGGAGGAAGTCGCCCCAGCAGACATCTCATCTCTGGAGAAGACACAGCGTCAACTGGCTGTAAGATGCCTGCCCTCTGATCGCTCGTTTATTCTCATCAGGATTCATGTTTAGATCCAAATGGATCTTCTCCACAAAGGAAATGTTTTGTATCAGTACAGATACCAAAGACCGAAGCATATTTACTAATGACATACAGTATAAATGTATGATGAGCTGGAAGGTCTGAGCTACACACTCATATCTCAACTTTGTCCCGGTTGGGGCAGAACTCCCCCCCCCCCAAACACACAATTCAACCTCCACTTCCTCTCCCGACAGGATATTGCATCAGAGCTGAAGACCAAGAGGTCCGCGGTGACGGAGACGGAGGCTAACCTGCGTGCGGCCAAAGGCAGCTGTGACACCATGGCAACCAAGCTGCAGGAGCACTGCCCCGACATCGAGAGGCAGGAGGGCGAGGTCCGGAGGCTTAACAAACGCTACGACAACCTCAACAGGCAGATCGACGCCAGGTAAACGGGACTGACAGAACTGAGACTTCAAATGAGTGATCAAATCAAATGTTATTGGTTGCTATTGGTTGCTATTGGTTGCTATTGGTTGTTATTGGTTGTTATTGGTTGCGGATGTAATCGTGGGTAGTAGTAAAAACGTCTGTGTTCGTCGCTCCAACAGTGCAGTGCTCCTACAGTGCAGTGCTCCAACAGTGCAGTGCTCCTACAGTGCAGTGCTCCTACAGTGCAGTGCTCCAACAGTGCAGTGCTCCTACAGTGCAGTGCTCCTACAGTGCAGTGCTCCAACAGTGCAGTGCTCCTACAGTGCAGTGCTCCTACAGTGCAGTGCTCCAACAGTGCAGTTGTAACAATACATGTAAATCTACAAAATACAAATGACAGGAATATAGAAATATTAGAACAAGACTGTCAGGCTCTGGAATATAAACATCTATGTATAGGACGGTGTGTATAGACAGTATAGACAGTAGTTATATAGGATGGTGTGTATAGACAGTAGTTGTATAGGATGGTGTGTATAGACAGTAGTTATATAGGATGGTGTGTATAGACAGTATAGACAGTAGTTATATAGGATGGTGTGTATAGACAGTAGTTATATAGGATGGTGTGTATAGACAGTAGTTATATAGGATGGTGTGTATAGACAGTAGTTATATAGGATGGTGTGTATAGACAGTAGTTATATATAGGATGGTGTGTATAGACAGTAGTTATATATAGGATGGTGTGTATAGACAGTAGTTATATAGGATGGTGTGTATAGACAGTAGTTATATATAGGATGGTGTGTATAGACAGTAGTTATATATAGGATGGTGTGTATAGACAGTAGTTATATATAGGATGGTGTGTATAGACAGTAGTTATATATAGGATGGTGTGTATAGACAGTAGTTATATATAGGATGGTGTGTATAGACAGTAGTTATATATAGGATGGTGTGTATAGACAGTAGTTATATATAGGATGGTGTGTATAGACAGTAGTTATATAGGATGGTGTGTATAGACAGTAGTTATATATAGGATGGTGTAGTGTGGTGTGTTACGTTCACGTTGTGGTGTGGTGTGTTACGTTGTGGTGTGTTACGTTGTGGTGTGGTGTGTTACGTTGTGGTGTGTTACGTTGTGGTGTGGTGTGTTACGGTGTGGTGTGTTACGTTGTGGTGTGGTGTGTTACGTTCACGTTGTGGTTTGTTACGTTGTGGTGTGGTGTGTTACGTTCATGTTGTGGTGTGTTACGTTGTGGTGTGTTACGTTCATGTTGTGTTGTGGTGTGTTGCGTTCGTGTTGTGGTGTGATACGTTAATGTTGTGTTGTGGTGTGTTACGTTCACCTTGTGTTGTGGTGTGTTACGTTCATGTTGTGTTGTGGTGTGTTACGTTCACCTTGTGTTGTGGTGTGTTACGTTCATGTTGTGTTGTGGTGTGTTACGTTGTGGTGTGTTACGTTGTGGTGTGGTGTGTTACGTTGTGGTGTGTTACGTTGTGGTGTGGTGTGTTACGTTGTGGTGTGGTGTGTTACGTTCACGTTGTGGTTTGTTACGTTGTGGTGTGGTGTGTTACGTTCACGTTGTGGTTTGTTACGTTGTGGTGTGGTGTGGTGTGTTGCGTTCGTGTTGTGGTGTGATACGTTAATGTTGTGTTGTGGTGTGTTACGTTCACCTTGTGTTGTGGTGTGTTACGTTCATGTTGTGTTGTGGTGTGTTACGTTCACCTTGTGTTGTGGTGTGTTACGTTCATGTTGTGTTGTGGTGTGTTACGTTCACCTTGTGTTGTGGTGTGTTACGTTCACCTTGTGTTGTGGTGTGTTACGTTCATGTTGTGTTGTGGTGTGTTACAGAACTCAGAGCCTGCAGAGGGCTAAGACGTCGTACAGTAACTACCGCAGTGACTACGACAACCTGAACAACTGGCTGTCCCGCGTGCCAAACTATGAGCCAACTGAGAAAGACAACCTCAGTCAGGTGGAAACCAAGCTGGAAAACCAGAAGGTAGGTGGTTGATTCCTGATTGTCCCATTATTGGTTAATGTTAGGATTGGGGGAGGGGAAGCTGATTTCTGATTGGTTAATGTTAGGATTGGGGAGGGAAGCTGATTTCTGATTGGTTAATGTTAGGATTGGGGGGAGGGAAGCTGATTTCTGATTGTCCCACTAAGGGTTAATGTTAGGATTGGGGGAGGGGAAGCTGATTTCTGATTGGTTAATGTTAGGATTGGGGGAGGGGAAGCTGATTTTAGATCTGTACCTAGGGGAAACTTTACCCCGGCACGGTTGAGGATAGTCAGGTGTTCACAATTTTGCAACCCTGTCCTGAACTAAAACTAATGTTTCTATACCTCTAGTCAGTCCTCTACCTCTAATGGTCCTGTTATGTTTCTATAGTCAGCCCTCTACCTCTAATGGTCCTGTTATGTTTCTATAGTCAGTCCTCTACCTCTAATGGTCCTGTTATGTTTCTATAGTCAGTCCTCTACCTCTAATGGTCCTGTTATGTTTCAATAGTCAGTCCTCTACCTCTAATGGTCCTGTTATGTTTCTATAGTCAGCCCTCTACCTCTAATGATCCTGTTATGTTTCTATAGTCAGTCCTCTACCTCTAATGGTCCTGTTATGTTTCTATAGTCAGTCCTCTACCTCTAATGGTCCTGTTATGTTTCTATACCTCTAGTCAAAGTCCTCTACCTCTAATGGTCTAAAATGTTGATTGCTGTGTTGTCACAGAACCTGCTCTCCGACATTAAAAAGAAGGAGTCTGAGTTGAACAACGTATCGAAAAATGCCCAACTTTACCAGCAAGCCGTCAAGGTAGGGGAATGAACACCGATCGACACATCCATTCTGATTACCTACGGCTAGGACAAATTTGATGTAACACTTTCTCTCATTTTTCTTCCTCTTCAATGAATAATTGATTTGACTAATTTGTGTTTTTGCAGGACTATGAGAATGATACTGAGAAGTTCAAGTCTCTTCTGGACCTTGAAGACGGGCTGGTCCCGCAGACCTACAAGAGAAGCAGACTGGAGTCCCCTGCACTCAGGGTCAAGGAAGAGGTGAGGAAGACTGCAGCTGTGGCCCAAATGGAACCCATTTACCTATTTAGTGCGTTACTTTTGGACTCTGGTCAGAAGGCCCTGGTCAAACGTAGTGTACTATGTAGGGAATAGGGTGCATGGGCCCTGGTCAAAAGTAGTGCACTATATAGGGAATAGGGTGCATGGGCCCTGGTCAAAAGTAGTGCACTATATAGGGAATAGGGTGCATGGGCCCTGGTCAAAAGTAGTGCACTATATAGGGAATAGGGTGCATGGGCAGTAGTCCACTGATATGGAATATTGTGTAATGTGAGAGTCGGCCCTTGACTGTAACCTCAATGCACATTACACGTTGTAATGTGACACCTTTTGATACATTTTCAGGAAGTCTTTTGTACGACATCTTCTAATGAACATTCTGAAAATCAAATCTAATCAAATGTTATGTCACATGTGCCAAATACAACAGGTGTAGGTAGACCTTACAGTGAAATGCTTACTTTACAAGCCCTTAACCAACAATGCAGTTAAGAAAAATAAGTGTGAAGTAAAAAAGAAAGATATAATTAAAGAGCAGCAGTATAATAACAGTAGCGAATGATGCCTCTGGTTCCATACATTTTCATAATTTCCTTGTTGACAGGAATCTGCCATCGAAGCTAAATTCACCGAAGTGAATGCCGTGAACAAGCAAAGGATGGCGAATCTGCAGTTTGCACAAGGCCTTATGAATCAGGTGAGATACTCCTGAATGTTCAACAATCAATGTGGCACATCTTTATATAGATCCAAAAAATTGAATTTAAATGTCACATCATTCTAAATAAACATCATTGCCATTAACTTCTAAAAACAATAACCTCAGCCTCCTCTCCCTCTCTCTCAGCAATCAGACGTGATCGTCAGCAACAATGTCCAACAAGTCAGATCTGCCGCTCCGGGAGAAGAAGCCTGGAGGATCGAGAGTCAACTGAAAGACGAGATTCAGAGGAGGGAGCAGCTGGAGAAGGATCTAGAGAAAATCCAGACGGACATCTACATGTTGGAGGGCCAGAAGCCGGAGGACACCGTCGTCAAGAAGGAGATCATCAAGAAGGTTCCGGATCCGACTCTGGTCGACGAGGTCCACAATGTCCGTCAGAAACTGTCAGACGAAACCCGGGTCACCCGGGCCATGGACAACGAGCTGGAGGCGCTGAGGCTGAAGCTGCGTGGCATCGAAACAGAGATCAAAGAAGGAGCACAGCAGTACACCGTGAAGGAGGTGCTGCGTATCGAGAGGGACCGCGGCCAGGAGGAGGAGGTGAGGAGGCTCAGGGAGGAGCTGGAAGAACTGAGGAGGAGGAAGACCATCAAGGACAACGAGGTGATCCAGATCACCAAGCAGGTGACGCTCCTGGCACAGCAGAAGTCCAAGGAGCAGGAGGTGATCACAGAGGAGGAGGTGATTAAAGTGCAAAACGACCCGCAACTGGAGAACGAGTACCGCATCCTCTTGGACAGGAAGCAGAAGGAGCAGGAGGGCAGGAAGCAACTGGAGGACGAGCTGCGCTTCCTCCAGGACAAGCTCCGCAGGCTGGAGAAGGAGAAGTCCATGGCCGAGGAGAAGATCTCCATCAAGGAGGTGCTGAAGGTGGAGAAGGATATCGCCTTTGAGAGGGAGGTAGAGAATCTCAGGATGCAACATGAGGATGAGAAGGCCAAGCACCGGTCTTCCCAAAGGGAGCGCGCCGACCTCCAGAGGAAGATCTCCAGCCTAGAGGAGGAAAAGTCAAGGATCATAGTTCAGGAGAAGGTGAGGGAGATCGTCAGGCCTGACCCCAAGGCTGAGGCTGAAGTGGCCAACCTACGCATGGAACTGGTGGAACACCAGAGGAGGTACAGAGACGCCGACCAGCAGCTGAAGTCCCACCAGGACGAGCTGAAAATGCTGAGAAACAGAGGTCCGCAGATCGAGATCAAGGAGATCATCAAGGAAGTCATCAAGTACAAGACGGACCCGCAGACCGAGAGGGAGCTGGAGAAACTCCGCAACGAGATTGTGGATAAGACGCACCAGACGGAGAAGTCAGAGATGGAGATCAGACAGCTGAGGGACGAGATTCAGCGGTGGAAGGACACCAAACCACAGGTGCAAATTAAAGAGGTGGTTAACGAGGTGCTGGAGTACAAAGAAAACCCCAAGACCAAGGAGGAGATTGAGATCCTGAAGAGGAAGCTGGCGGACGAGCAGAAGAAACGTCTGGACCTGGAGAGGGAGCGATCAGCTAATGAGGAGAAGATCCGGCTAAGGAAGATCGACCTGTCCCAGGTCAGGGAGAAGGTTGTCCAGCAGGAGGTGGTTAAGATGGAGGAGGACCCATTACTGAGGTCAGAGTGCAGCACCTTCACACAGAACATTAACAATGAACAGAGGCAGAGGGAGACCCTGAAAGAGGAGCTCTTCCAACTTCAGAAGCAGAAGGCCAACCTGGACGCACAGCTGGAGGAGCTGGAGCGAGAACGCCGAGCTCGGCGCGATGCAGAGCTGGAGATCCAGAGGCTGAGGGTCAGGCTGAACGAGATGGAGCTCAGGGACAAGGAGAACAGGGAGAGGGTCACAGTGAAACAGATGGTGGTTCTCCAGCAGGACCCCCAGCAAGAGAAAGAGCACTCCATCCTCAAGCTGCAGGTGGAGGAGGAGAGACACAAGCGCACCCTGCTGGAGAAGGAGCTGAACGTCCTGCTCCAGCAGCAGGTCACCCTGGAGAGGATGGTGGTGAAGGAGAAGGTGGTGCGCACCGAGACCATCCAGGTAGAGAAAGACCCGGAGGCTGAGCTGGAGATCGAGAAGATGACGAGGACGCTGGAACAGGAGAAGAGGAGGAGGCTCGAGCTGGACCAGGAGCTGGGCAGCCTCAAGTCCCGCCTGTCCGACATGGAGTTCACCAACACCAAGTCGTCCAAGGAGCTGGACTACATCCGCGACGAGAGCAGTCGCCTCCAGCAGGAGAACCAGAGGCTACAGAATGACATCCGCAGGCTGCAGTCCGAGATCCAGATCACCTCCACGGAGACCCGGAGCATCTCCAACTTGGCACCCATGGAGAGCGGGAAGAACCTAGAGCTGAGGCTGGACTCACTGCAGAGGGAGCTGGCCGAACTGAGGGCCATCACCAGCCAGAAGGATGATGAGATCGAGAAGCTACAGAAGAGCCTGTCGGCCATCCAGATCAAGAGGGAGCAGAGGGAGAGCCACCTGAGGAGATCCATCGTGGTCATCGACCCCGACTCGGGTAAGGAGATGAGGCCAGAGGAGGCCTACAAACTGGGGCTGATCGACTGGAAGATGTTTGTGAACCTCCAGAGCCAGGAGTGCGACTGGGAGGAGATCAGTGTCAAGGGCCCCAAGGGGGAGTCCTCTGTTCTCCACGACAGGAAGTCTGGGAAGAAGTTCTCCATTGAAGACGCCCTGAGGGCTGGGAACATCACCAACCGCCAGCTGCAGCAGTACCATGACAAGGAGATCACCATCCAGGAGTTCGGAGTCATGGTGTCGGGGAAGACCAAGTGAAAAAGAAACATCTGAACAAAACTACTTTATTTTTTAACCGTCTATGTTTCTGACGACCATGAGTTTGAAATGGGTTTCTTGATTTTGGATTTCACTAGATTTGAATCTTCCAAAATGTTTCAATTCTGACGTACTTGATCTAACATTAAACAATATGTTAGTTTTATATGTATACTTCCTCTTTCTCTCTCTCTCTCCTCTCTCTCTCTCCTTCTCTCTCTCTCTCTCTCTCTCCTTCTCTCTCTCTCTGTCTCTCTCCCTCTCTCTCTCTCTACAATGCACTGTTATATTTATTTTCAAACACATAATACACTATAAATACACAAACTGGTGTTCTGGTTTTAAGTGAGGGTTGGTATGGCTGTGTTTTATAGCCAGTCAAATGTTGTACAAGGGTTTTCTGTCTGTCTGTCCCTGGAATAAGCTTGTTAAACTACTTACACTGGGTACAGGGCTAGAGGTAGTACTTTAAATATATGTTTGTTTTGAACGTGGGGCTGAATTTACATACACAAGGATATGAACGGATATTGGTAATGTCGGTCTGTGGTGTGCTACTGTCAAACGGTCTCTCAGTTGTCCTGTTTTTACACGTCTTACATAAGAAATTAAACTGTCAAACGGTCTCTCAGTTGTCCTGTTTTTACACGTCTTACATAAGAAATAAAACAGTCAAACGATAAAGGGTAAACTTGTGTTTCTTTAAAACATAGGTCAGTTTTAAAAAACACTAGATTTACAAAGATATATTGCTTATAGATAAGCAAGACAAGTCATCCTTAGGCATATGTTCCCGTACATGAAGCTCGTATTTATTGAAAGAAATATTACTGTACAGCTTCTCTTGAAAACCACCGTATTCCTGCTCATCTCAAGGACAGATCTGGTCATCGAGCCAATCAGTTACAAACAAATTGCTGAAGATAAGAGGATATGTTTGTAATGGTGAAAGAACAGTCCTCCCACCAACAAAACCATCTTTAAACTTTATCACAGTAGGCTACAGTAGACTACAATAACATTAGGATACAGTAGACTACAATAACATTAGGATACAGTAGACTAAAATAACATTAGGATACAGTAGGCTGCAATAACATTAGGATACAGTAGGCTGCAATAACATTAGGATACAGTAGGCTACAATAACATTAGGATACAGTAGGCTACAATAACATTAGGATACAGTAGGCTGCAATAACATTAGGATACAGTAGGCTGCAATAACATTAGGATACAGTAGGCTACAATAACAGTAGGCTACAATAACATTAGGATACAGTAGGCTGCAATAACATTAGGATACAGTAGGCTGCAATAACATTAGGATACAGTAGGCTACAATAACATTAGGATACAGTAGGCTACAATAACATTAGGATACAGTCGGCTACAATAACATTAGGCTACATGAAGGTCATCGTTACCCATATAAAAACATACTATATTATACTATGGTCTAAATACTGCAGTGTTACTATATTTATATACTATAGTATTCACTGTAGTGTTTTTGCGGGCATTACTGTAGTATACTGTAGTATTTACTGTAGTGTTTTTGCGGGCATTACTGTAGTATACTGTAGTATTCACTGTAGTGTTTTTGCGGGCATTACTGTAGTATACTGTAGTATTTACTGTAGTGTTTTTGCGGGCATTACTGTAGTATACTGTAGTATTCACTGTAGTGTTTTTGCGGGCATTACTGTAGTATACTGTAGTATTTACTGTAGTGTTTTTGCGGGCATTACTGTAGTATACTGTAGTATTTACTGTAGTGTTTTTGCGGGCATTACTGTAGTATACTGTAGTATTTACTGTAGTGTTTTTGCAGGCATTACTGTAGTATACTGTAGTATTCACTGTCGTGTTTTTGCAGGCATTACTGTAGTATACTGTAGTATTCACTGTCGTGTTTTTGCAGGCATTACTGTAGTATACTGTAGTATTCACTGTCGTGTTTTTGCGGGCATTACTGTAGTCTTAACTCATGTGTTTTTGCAGACATGACTAGTATTCACTGTCGTGTTTTTGCAGGCATTACTGTAGTATACTGTAGTATTCACTGTCGTGTTTTTGCAGGCATTACTGTAGTCTTAACTCATGTGTTTTTGCAGACATGACTAGTATTCACTGTCGTGTTTTTGCAGGCATTACTGTAGTATACTGTAGTATTCACTGTCGTGTTTTTGCGGGCATTACTGTAGTCTTAACTCATGTGTTTTTGCAGACATGACTAGTATTTACTGTAGTGTTTTTGCAGACATGACTAGTATTTACTGTAGTGTTTTTGCAGACATGACTAGTATTTACTGTAGTGTTTTTGCAGACATGACTAGTATTTACTGTAGTGTTTTTGCAGACATGACTAGTATTTACTGTAGTGTTTTTGCAGACATGACTAGTATTTACTGTAGTGTTTTTGCAGACATGACTAGTATTTACTGTAGTGTTTTTGCAGACATGACTAGTATTTACTGTAGTGTTTTTGCAGACATGACTAGTATTTACTGTAGTGTTTTTGCAGACATGACTAGTATTTACTGTAGTGTTTTTGCAGACAACACTGTAGTATATTGAAGTAACACCTGCCGACTAGGGCTGAAATGGTACAACTACCAGACTACACCAGTTACTGAGGAGAACACCTCAACCAGAACACAAGACTCTACACCAGTTACTGTTTAATGAGGAGAACACCTCAACCAGAACACAAGACTCTACACCAGTTACTGTTTAATGAGGAGAACACCTCAACTAGAACACAAGACTCTACACCAGTTACTGTTTAATGAGGAGAACACCTCAACTAGAACACAAGACTCTATACCAGTTACTGTTTAATGAGGAGAACACCTCAACCAGAACACAAGACTCTACACCAGTTACTGTTTAATGAGGAGAACACCTCAACCAGAACACAAGACTCTACACCAGTTACTGTTTAATGAGGAGAACACCTCAACTAGAACACAAGACTCTACACCAGTTACTGTTTAATGAGGAGAACACCTCAACCAGAACACAAGACTCTATACCAGTTACTGTTTAATGAGGAGAACACCTCAACTAGAACACAAGACTCTATACCAGTTACTGTTTAATGAGGAGAACACCTCAACCAGAACACAAGACTCTACACCAGTTACTGTTTAATGAGGAGAACACCTCAACCAGAACACAAGACTCTATACCAGTTACTGTTTAATGAGGAGAACACCTCAACCAGAACACAAGACTCTATACCAGTTACTGTTTAATGAGGAGAACACCTCAACTAGAACACAAGACTCTATACCAGTTACTGTTTAATGAGGAGAACACCTCAACCAGAACACAAGACTCTACACCAGTTACTGTTTAATGAGGAGAACACCTCAACCAGAACACAAGACTCTACACCAGTTACTGTTTAATGAGGAGAACACCTCAACCAGAACACAAGACTCTATACCAGTTACTGTTTAATGAGGAGAACACCTCAACTAGAACACAAGACTCTACACCAGTTACTGTTTAATGAGGAGAACACCTCAACCAGAACACAAGACTCTACACCAGTTACTGTTTAATGAGGAGAACACCTCAACTAGAACACAAGACTCTATACCAGTTACTGTTTAATGAGGAGAACACCTCAACTAGAACACAAGACTCTATACCAGTTACTGTTTAATGAGGAGAACACCTCAACTAGAACACAAGACTCTACACCAGTTACTGTTTAATGAGGAGAACACCTCAACTAGAACACAAGACTCTACACCAGTTACTGTTTAATGAGGAGAACACCTCAACTAGAACACAAGACTCTATACCAGTTACTGTTTAATGAGGAGAACACCTCAACTAGAACACAAGACTCTACACCAGTTACTGTTTAATGAGGAGAACACCTCAACCAGAACACAAGACTCTACACCAGTTACTGTTTAATGAGGAGAACACCTCAACTAGAACACAAGACTCTACACCAGTTACTGTTTAATGAGGAGAACACCTCAACTAGAACACAATATACACCAGTTACTGTTTAATGAGGAGAACACCTCAACCAGAACACAAGACTCTACACCAGTTACTGTTTAATGAGGAGAACACCTCAACCAGAACACAAGACTCTACACCAGTTACTGTTTAATGAGGAGAACACCTCAACCAGAACACAAGACTCTATACCAGTTACTGTTTAATGAGGAGAACACCTCAACTAGAACACAAGACTCTACACCAGTTACTGTTTAATGAGGAGAACACCTCAACTAGAACATAAGACACAGGTTGGTGACAGGCCACCTATTGAGTTGGGTCAACAGTTCTGAGCAATGCAACGGCCCAGACAACACCAGAAATATAAAAAGAATGTATTACAACTGTCACTTCTAAACGTTCGACCGGT
Organism: Oncorhynchus mykiss; assembly: GCF_013265735.2. Lineage (NCBI taxonomy): Eukaryota > Metazoa > Chordata > Actinopteri > Salmoniformes > Salmonidae > Oncorhynchus > Oncorhynchus mykiss. The sequence continues at coordinate 69,770,111 of NC_048577.1, forward strand.
TCTAGTCCCATTTAAGGGAAACGGTACAGAATCAGATGTGAAAAACAAACCAAGTTGATTAAAGCTTCGAGGTGTTGCTTGTTTGACACAGATAATGGTTATTAACAAGAGGACTCTAAAATCACCTCTTAGATCTGTTACTTCCACTAGATCGCTTCCTGAAGACCCAAAGAGGACTCTAAAATCACCTCTTAGATCTGTTACTTCCACTAGATCGCTTTCTGAAGACCCAAAGAGGACTCTAAAATCACCTCTTAGATCTGTTACTTCCACTAGATCGCTTTCTGAAATACAACAGCGCTTCACAGAGATTCTGCTGACCCAAGTTCACAAGAAGACCAAAAAACTGTGACAGACAATACTGTACTTCTGATGGTAGGAAGGAAAGAACAGTGAACCCCTGCAGTTACATGCACACTAGTTATTTTAGAAATACACAATCATTTTACTTTAAAAGGGGGCACTGACAATAAACTGCCTGGATCTCAAACCAGCAAAAGCCTCTCCAAACAAACCAACTGAAAACAAACATGACATTATCACAGTGGCTTTACATAATGACCATCTTGAATATTGTCACACATGAATAGACTCACTAATGATCAAACTCAACACACACCATTCAGAACAACCGACCGGGACCCACTAATGATCAAACTCAACACACACCATTCAGAACAACCGACCGGGACCCACTAATGATCCACCTCAACACACACCATTCAGAACAACCGACCCAGACCCACTAATGATCAAACTCAACACACACCATTCAGAACAACCGACCCGTTGTAAGTACTATAGCATTCTATTCTGCACTAACAAGCAAAAAGGCAGTAACTGCTCGTTTGGGTTCGAAAAATGAGTTAATGTCATTTTTTGCTACATTAAATACATGCTTCATCATGTGGACAAGTATCCTTCCTCTATTGTATTGTGTTTTGTAGAAAATAAGGGGTCATGTTAGCAGTAACAGCATAAAGGTACTGTGAAACCTTCATTTAACCAGAGCCAATAAGGCTGTTCAAAAGGGAATAGGGTGCCATTTGGGATAACACCTCGGACACAGTGGACTGGACAGACCGTCCCGATGGGGCTTATGATAGGAAATACACACAAATATAATTAGAACAATTAATCCTGGGATTTTGATGAAATGACTAAATCCGGTCTAGACAGATAATGTAATCTTGTGTTATGTAAGAAACACAATTCACCAATTTGTTAAAAATGGGTGCCTCTCAAATGGCAACCCACCCCCCTACTTAACACACTACTTCAGACCAGCTCCTTATGGCCCCTTGTCTAAAGTAGTGCACTATATATGGAATAGAATGCCATTTGTGATGCAAACTCAGACCTAAGAGATGTCTTATCCAGAAATACCTTATGTCATCTGATTTAAATTCAGAGTCTGTGTTTATTGCATTGTCAGGATAATGTTGTGAGGAAATGATTTCACCACTATGAGGATTTCTATTTTCAATCTGCTTTTATGAATTAAACCCCTTGAATGAGATATTCCTCTTGTTCCGGGCTTCTATTCCGGAACATGCCAAATGTTCCGTGGTCAGATGTCATTCGGGGGAATTAAAACCCTTGAATGAGATATTCCTCTTGTTCCGGGCTTCTATTCCGGAACATGCCAAATGTACAGTAAAGAGAGAAACTCACTGTATTGTAGGCCCTATTGTGAGGTGAGGGTTTACAGTAAAGAGATAAACTCACTGTATTGTAGGCCCTATTGTGAGGTGAGGGTTTACAGTAAAGAGAGAAACTCACTGTATTGTAGGCCCTATTGTGAGGTGAGGGTTTACAGTAAAGAGAGAAACTCACTGTATTCTAGGCCCTATTGTGAGGTGAGGGTTTACAGTAAAGAGAGAAACTCACTGTATTGTAGGCCCTATTGTGAGGTGAGGGTTTACGGTAAAGAGAGAAACTCACTGTATTGTAGGACCTATTGTGAGGTGAGGGTTTACGGTAAAGAGAGAAACTCACTGTATTGTAGGCCCTATTGTGAGGTGAGGGTTTACAGTAAAGAGAGAAACTCACTGTATTGTAGGCCCTATTGGGAGGTGAGGGTTTACAGGAAAGAGAGAAACTCACCTTATTGTAGGCCCTATTGTGAGGAGAGGGTTTACAGTAAAGAGAGAAACTCACTGTATTGTAGGCCCTATTGTGAGGTGAGGGTTTACAGTAAAGAGAGAAACTCACTGTATTGTAGGCCCTATTGTGAGGTGAGGGTTTACAGTAAAGAGAGAAACTCACTGTATTCTAGGCCCTATTGTGAGGTGAGGGTTTACAGTAAAGAGAGAAACTCACTGTATTGTAGGCCCTATTGTGAGGTGAGGGTTTACGGTAAAGAGAGAAACTCACTGTATTGTAGGACCTATTGTGAGGTGAGGGTTTACGGTAAAGAGAGAAACTCACTGTATTGTAGGCCCTATTGTGAGGTGAGGGTTTACAGTAAAGAGAGAAACTCACTGTATTGTAGGCCCTATTGGGAGGTGAGGGTTTACAGGAAAGAGAGAAACTCACCTTATTGTAGGCCCTATTGTGAGGAGAGGGTTTACAGTAAAGAGAGAAACTCACTGTATTGTAGGCCCTATTGTGAGGTGAGGGTTTACAGTAAAGAGAGAAACTCACTGTATTGTAGGCCCTATTGTGAGGTGAGGGTTTACGGTAAAGAGAGAAACTCACTGTATTGTAGGCCTTTTGTGAGGTGAGGGTTTACAGTAAAGAGAGAAACTCACTGTATTGTAGGCCCTATTGTGAGGTGAGGTAATTGGTGGCAACATGTTACACAGCCATCAGACACACCTATCCTTCATAAAGACTTCTAGAAACAGATGTATCGTTGTATAGGCCTACAGATAGAAGGGGTTGTCTGGGTCTGTGAATATGACCTTCATCTCATCCATTCATGTTGGACTCTGTATTTTATCTGTCAAATGCTCCGAATACCACCCAACCCTCTAGTTGCACGAGGGCACATAAGAGCAGCTAGTCTAGATGAATGAAAGCATCTGATGGAACCTTGTCAAGTTGCTTTGTTGACTGTTTGGGTTGTCATTAGTTATCACATCCACAAAGTCATAATTCTGCCTAAACCCCTCCTATTTCTACTATTTATTGTCTTAAAATGTTAAATGTAACCTTAACCACACTGCTCTACTAACCGTATGTCTAACCATGACCTTAAATGATGACCAAAAAGCACATTTTTGTTTTCATGAATTTGTATGATGTAGCCATACAACACTCCTTCCGTGGCCTCCAACTGCTTTTACTACATGCTAATAAAACTAAGTGAATGTTCTTCAACCGATTACTGCCCGCACCCGCACGCCTGCACGACTAGCATCACTACTCTGGACGGTTCTATGTGGACAATATGTGGACATCTACAAATACCTAGGTGTCTGGTTAGACTGTAAACTCTCCTTCCAGACTCACATTAAGCATCTCCAATCCAAAATTAAATTCGCAAACAAAGCCTCCTTCACTCATGCTGCCAAACATACCCTCGTAAAACTGACTATACTACCGATCCTTGACTTTGGCGATGTCATTTACAAAATAGACTCCAACACTCTACTCGGGAAACTGGATGTAGTCTATCACAGTGCCATCCATTTTGTCACCAAATCCCCATACACTACCTACCACTGTGACCTGTATGCTCTCGTTGGCTGGCCCTCACTACATATTCGTCGCCAAACCCACTGGCTCCAGGTCATCTATAAGTCTTTGCTCGGTAAAGCCCCGCCTTATCTCAGCTCACTGGTCACCACAGCAACACCCACGATCACTGTACCCATACACAGCCAATCTGTAAACAGCACACTCAACTACCTCATCCCCATATTGTAATTTATCCTCTTGCTCTTTTGCCCCCCAGTATCTCTACTTGCACATCATCATCTGCACATCTATCACTCCAGTGTTAATGCTAAATTGTAATTATTTTGCCTCTATGGCCTATTTATTGCCTTACCTCCCTACTCTTCTACATTTGCATACACTGTACATAGATTTTTATATTGTATTATTGACTGTATGTTTGTTTATGTGTAACTGTGTTGTTGTTTTTGTCACACTACTTTGCTTTATCTTGGCCAGGTCGCAGTTGTAAATGAGAACTTGTTCTCAACCTGGTTAAATAAATGTGAAATAAAAAATAAAGATGATGTAGTTAATTTGGATTTTGTGTATGTGGTAACTACGGGATTTAGGTAGACAGTATGAAGATTGGCTAAAACTGAAATCCCAGATCACGCGTTTAGGCGATGTCATGGCAACGTTGGCTATCAAAACTCATGCGTAGAAACACGTCATAGGGACTAACGTTCGTCTTGCGCATGTGCATGCAGTCAAAGGAACTCCTTCGATAAAAAGTCGTTTTTCAGAAAAATTAAAACGTGTCAGTTTGTCCCTTTCACGAGGTTGGAGTAATATCATGTTCAACTACTGAAGACGTCGGCTCCAATCTAGGTTGTAAGCTAGATTTTGAGAACATTAACAACTAAGGACGAATTTTCCACTTCTCTCATTGACTTGTCATACCCCAAACCCCGACCTGGTATGTTTGTTCTTTTTCGTTAGCGTTCCCGGAAGTCTCGCGATGCTGTACCTCTGGATGTAGAAACTCTGTGGTTTGGGGTGACGCATGTGTTTTCTGGTGGGTGTGTTCTTTCGCGGTGTTCAGTGCGACGTTTCAGTAAAGTTCTAAGATGGCGACGGTGCATCTGAGAATCGGGGACCTAGTTTGGTGAGATATGCATTTTTAACTTACTTTAATCGTCTTATTCCATTCGAATTTCATCGTTTACATTGAATCCGTGTCGGGTCAACTCAAATCGCGCTTTTTCGTTACATTTGATCAGGTAGATGTGACAAAATATTCGTTTACTAACGGTAGTTGTCGATCGAACTCAAAACAAATACGTTACTGCCTGTTTAGCCCGAGTCAGCATAGCCATTAGCTAGCCAGTAAACTACTTAGCTTTGCCGCACCCAGAGAAGTGAAACCGGACGCAACTGTATGTAAATATTGCTCAATCCATATTCTAGCTATATTTATACACAGTTAGTTTAGCTATCTCTACATGTTTACTGATGACATCTGAAAAGTGTGTACTGTGATGTTTGAGAGACAACATCATTCTTAAATTAGCCAGTTGAGCTAGCTAACTAGATATTAATCTGGGGACTGTGCCACCCGGGACATCTTGTTCGAAGCCAATGTTTACTGCGACGACGAATACAAGGGGTCGTGGAATTTATATTCTGAACATCTAAACGTTATCTCGATAATGCAACGTTTTAATCATCAATCAAATGGCAATGTTTTTGTTTTAGGGGAAAGCTCGGGCGCTATCCTCCGTGGCCAGGCAAGGTAAGATCTGTCGAATTCAAGCTAGCGACATCTGAACACCATTGGTCGATTTGACTAAGAATGGTATTGTATGCTAAACTGACTAGCTACACGTAAGTGATATTGTGATTAACTTTCTTTGTCTTTCTAGGTCGTCAGTCCTCCAAAGGACCTGAAAAAGCCAAGAGGGAAAAAATGCCATTTTGTCAAATTCTTTGGAACTGAAGACCAGTAAGTAAACAAACCTACTACATCACTTATCACTAATATCCATATCTAGCTTGCTTCCATCATTTATCCAGTTGTGTGTGTGTGCAGTGCCTGGATAAAGGTGGAGCAGCTGAAGCCATACCACCCCCACAAAGAGGAGATGATCAAGATCAACAAGGGCAAACGTTTCCAACAGGCTGTGGATGCAGTGGAAGACTTCCTGAAGAAGAAAGAGAAACAGGGGGGGAAAGAACAGGTGAGGTAGTTGTACCCCCCCCCCCCCCCCCAGACAGGCAGAAAGGAGCCAGAAAAGTCATTTCTAGACCGTTTTCTTCCGTTTCATACCTAGTGAACATGACTGTTAGTCCAAAAGCCACGGGTGAAGAACAGGTGAGGAGGGTATAATGTTGTAGTCAACAGGTGATGTCACCTGGATAACCCAGACACACTTTAGTCATTTAGCAGACACTCTTATCCAGAGCAACTAGGGTTAAGTGCCTTGCTCAAGGGCACATTGACAGTTCTATTTCACCTAGTAGGCTCTGGGATTCGAACCAGTGACCTTTTTGTTACTGGCCCAACGCTCTCCAACCTCCCTCGGCGTGAAATGTCTCTACTTGTGTTGCTGGATTTCTAGCTTTTCTGTGATGCAGCAGGAAAGACAGTTTCAGGAGGGTGGTTACGTGAGTTTGAGGCAGACGTCCAGGGTTCTAGTCTCGGTGGAAGCTGGAGGAAGTGTTATGGGTTCTAGTCTCGGTGGAAGCTGGAGGAAGTGTTATGGGTTCTAGTCTCGGTGGAAGCTGGAGGAAGTGGTATGGGTTCTAGTCTCGGTGGAAGCTGGAGGAAGTGGTATGGGTTCTAGTCTCGGTGGAAGCGGGAGGAAGTGTTATGGGTTCTAGTCTCGGTGGAAGCTGGAGGAAGTGTTATGGGTTCTAGTCTCGGTGGAAGCTGGAAGAAGTGGTATGGGTTCTAGTCTCGGTGGAAGCGGGAGGAAGTGTTATGGGTTCTAGTCTCGGTGGAAGCTGGAGGAAGTGGTATGGGTTCTAGTGTCGGTGGAAGCTGGAGGAAGTGGTATGGGTTCTAGTCTAGGTGGAAGCTGGAGGAAGTGGTATGGGTTCTAGTCTCGGTGGAAGCTGGGGGAAGTGGTATGGGTTCTAGTCTCGGTGGAAGCTGGAGGAAGTGGTATGGCTAAGCAAGCGATGTGATGTCTGTCACATTGCCACCAGACAGATGGGATTTGTCCAACCACCAAAAATGTACCTCAGGTCAACACTCTTAACTGTTCATCTAAATGAGTTCAATAACAGTTGGACTATGTCACTGTAATACTGAAGTGGAGAAGTAGGGAGAACCACATGCCTTGTCTATAAATTCATAGGTTAGTTAGGCTTTCTAACCCTGTTCCTGGAGAGCTACCCTCCTGTAGGTTTTAACTCCAACCCTGTTCCTGGAGAGAGCTGCCCTCCTGTAGGTTTACAATCCAACCTTGTTCCTGGAGAGCTACCCCCCTGTAGGCTTTCACTCAAACCTTGTTCCTGGAGAGCTACCCCCCTGTAGGCTTTCACTCCAATCCTAATCTAGCACATCTGATTCTAATAATTAAAAAAGGGTTAATGTATGGCTCTGTTATTCCCACAGAGCTCTGAGGGGAAAGGGTTAATGTATGGCTCTGAGGGGAAAGGGGTTAATGTATGGCTCTGTTATTCCCACAGAGCTCTGAGGGGAAGGGGGTTAATGTATGGCTCTGAGGGGAAAGGGTTAATGTATGGCTCTGTTATTCCCACAGAGCTCTGAGGGGTTAATGTGTGGTTCTGTTATTCCCACAGAGCTCTGAGGGGAAAGGGTTCATGTATGGCTCTGTTATTCCCACAGAGCTCTGAGGGGAAAGGGTTCATGTATGGCTCTGTTATTCCCACAGAGCTCTGAGGGGAAAGGGGTTAATGTATGGCTCTGTTATTCCCACAGAGCTCTGAGGGGAAAGGGTTAATGTATGGCTCTGTTATTCCCACAGAGCTCTGAGGGGAAAGGGTTAATGTATGGCTCTGTTATTCCCACAGAGCTCTGAGGGGAAAGGGGTTAATGTATGGCTCTGTTATTCCCACAGAGCTCTGAGGGGAAAGGGTTAATGTATGGCTCTGTTATTCCCACAAAGCTCTGAGGGGAAAGGGTTAATGTATGGCTCTGTTATTCCCACAGAGCTCTGAGGGGAAAGGGTTAATGTATGGCTCTGTTATTCCCACAGAGCTCTGAGGGGTTAATGTATGGCTCTGTTATTCCCACAGAGTTCTGAGGGGAAAGGAGACTCTAAAGGAAAGAAGACACCAACTAAACCTCTGAAGATCCTAGAGGAAGATGATGAAGACCTCAGTGCCCTGAAAGACCCCTCTGAGAAGGTTAGTAGTGGACACTCAGAAGTGCACCTAGTGTGGTGGACACTCAGACATACAGAAGCTGCTGTGGTATCAGGTTACAGCTGGGTGTTGGTCCCACTCCCCTTTCAGCATCCTCAGATTGGCATGAACTCACACAGAGACCACTGAAGATCTCACTGATATACATCCCTAGTAGGTTCTCCAGTCTATCTCTACAGGTAAATACATCAGACATCTCACTAGATATAGGCTCTCTGATCAGCCCTAGTGGGTTCTCCAGTCTGACTGTGAACCCACATTCTCTCTCATAGTGTATCTAGTCTTTAAAGTGACTCCAGGGGTAATGTCTCTACCTGACAGACCTGACACTCCACATTATCATAGTGTATCTAATCTTTAAAGTGACTCCAAGGGGTAATGTATCTCTGTCAGACCTGACACTCTACATTATCATAGTGTATCTAGTCTTTAAAGTGACTCCAGGGGTAATGTATCTCTGTCAGACCTGACACTCCACATTATCATAGAGCAGTTCTAGTTTATCTAGTGTCAACACAGTGACTGTAGTCAACGTCACACCTGTCTAGAGGTAAAGGTGATCTAGTCTACAGTGTGACTGAGTGAACTACCAGGGTAATGTCTCCCTGAAGACCAGCCTTACACTGCACATCTATCGT